>NW_028226359.1:0-46627 GCF_052327205.1 Somniosus microcephalus | reverse complement strand
GTCGTAGGCCCCCCACTCCGTCTTCCCCCCCACTCCGTCTTCCCCCCTCCCCCACTCCGTCTTCCCCCCCACTCCGTCTTCCCCCCCACTCCGTCTTCCCCCCCCACTCCGTCTTCCCCCCCACTCCGTCTTCCCCCCCCACTCCGTCTTCCCCCCCCACTCCGTCTTCCCCCCCACTCCGTCTTCCCCCCCCACTCCGTCTTCCCCCCCCACTCCGTCTTCCCCCCCACTCCGTCTTCCCCCCCCACTCCGTCTTCCCCCCCACTCCGTCTTCCCCCCACTCCGTCTTCCCCCCCCACTCCGTCTTCCCCCCCCACTCCGTCTTCCCCCCCCACTCCGTCTTCCCCCCCCACTCCGTCTTCCCCCCCCACTCCGTCTTCCCCCCCCACTCCGTCTTCCCCCCCACTCCGTCTTCCCCCCCCACTCCGTCTTCCCCCCCCACTCCGTCTTCCCCCCCCACTCCGTCTCCCCCCCACTCCGTCTTCCCCCCCACTCCGTCTTCCCCCCCACTCCGTCTTCCCCCCCCACTCCGTCTTCCCCCCCCACTCCGTCTTCCCCCCCCACTCCGTCTTCCCCCCCCACTCCGTCTTCCCCCCCCACTCCGTCTTCCCCCCCCACTCCGTCTTCCCCCCCCACTCCGTCTTCCCCCCCCACTCCGTCTTCCCCCCCCACTCCGTCTTCCCCCCCCACTCCGTCTTCCCCCCCACTCCGTCTTCCCCCCCCACTCCGTCTTCCCCCCCCACTCCGTCTTCCCCCCCACTCCGTCTTCCCCCCCCACTCCGTCTTCCCCCCCCACTCCGTCTTCCCCCCCCACTCCGTCTTCCCCCCCACTCCGTCTTCCCCCCCCACTCCGTCTTCCCCCCCCACTCCGTCTTCCCCCCCCACTCCGTCTTCCCCCCCCACTCCGTCTTCCCCCCCACTCCGTCTTCCCCCCCCACTCCGTCTTCCCCCCCCCACTCCGTCTTCCCCCCCCCACTCCGTCTTCCCCCCCCACTCCGTCTTCCCCCCCCACTCCGTCTTCCCCCCCCACTCCGTCTTCCCCCCCCACTCCGTCTTCCCCCCCCACTCCGTCTTCCCCCCCCCACTCCGTCTTCCCCCCCCCACTCCGTCTTCCCCCCCCACTCCGTCTTCCCCCCCCACTCCGTCTTCCCCCCCCACTCCGTCTTCCCCCCCCCACTCCGTCTTCCCCCCCCACTCCGTCTTCCCCCCCCCACTCCGTCTTCCCCCCCCACTCCGTCTTCCCCCCCCCACTCCGTCTTCCCCCCCCACTCCGTCTTCCCCCCCCCACTCCGTCTTCCCCCCCCCACTCCGTCTTCCCCCCCCGTCTCCCCCACTCCGTCTTCCCCCCCCCACTCCGTCTTCCCCCCCCACTCCGTCTTCCCCCCCCCACTCCGTCTTCCCCCCCCCACTCCGTCTTCCCCCCCCACTCCGTCTTCCCCCCCCCACTCCGTCTTCCCCCCCCACTCCGTCTTCCCCCCCCCACTCCGTCTTCCCCCCCCCACTCCGTCTTCCCCCCCCCACTCCGTCTTCCCCCCCCCACTCCGTCTTCCCCCCCCCACTCCGTCTTCCCCCCCCACTCCGTCTTCCCCCCCCCACTCCGTCTTCCCCCCCCCACTCCGTCTTCCCCCCCCCACTCCGTCTTCCCCCCCCCCACTCCGTCTTCCCCCCCCCACTCCGTCTTCCCCCCCCCCACTCCGTCTTCCCCCCCCCACTCCGTCTTCCCCCCCCCACTCCGTCTTCCCCCCCCCACTCCGTCTTCCCCCCCCCACTCCGTCTTCCCCCCCCCACTCCGTCTTCCCCCCCCCACTCCGTCTTCCCCCCCCCACTCCGTCTTCCCCCCCCCACTCCGTCTTCCCCCCCCCACTCCGTCTTCCCCCCCCCACTCCGTCTTCCCCCCCCCCACTCCGTCTTCCCCCCCCCCACTCCGTCTTCCCCCCCCCACTCCGTCTTCCCCCCCCCACTCCGTCTTCCCCCCCCCACTCCGTCTTCCCCCCCCCACTCCGTCTTCCCCCCCCCACTCCGTCTTCCCCCCCCCACTCCGTCTTCCCCCCCCCCACTCCGTCTTCCCCCCCCCACTCCGTCTTCCCCCCCCCACTCCGTCTTCCCCCCCCCACTCCGTCTTCCCCCCCCCACTCCGTCTTCCCCCCCCACTCCGTCTTCCCCCCCCACTCCGTCTTCCCCCCCCCACTCCGTCTTCCCCCCCCCACTCCGTCTTCCCCCCCCCACTCCGTCTTCCCCCCCCCACTCCGTCTTCCCCCCCCCACTCCGTCTTCCCCCCCCCACTCCGTCTTCCCCCCCCCACTCCGTCTTCCCCCCCCCACTCCGTCTTCCCCCCCCCACTCCGTCTTCCCCCCCCACTCCGTCTTCCCCCCCCACTCCGTCTTCCCCCCCCCACTCCGTCTTCCCCCCCCCCACTCCGTCTTCCCCCCCCCACTCCGTCTTCCCCCCCCCACTCCGTCTTCCCCCCCCCACTCCGTCTTCCCCCCCCACTCGTCTTCCCCCCCCACTCCGTCTTCCCCCCCCCACTCCGTCTTCCCCCCCCCCACTCCGTCTTCCCCCCCCACTCCGTCTTCCCCCCCCCACTCCGTCTTCCCCCCCCCACTCCGTCTTCCCCCCCCCACTCCGTCTTCCCCCCCCCACTCCGTCTTCCCCCCCCCACTCCGTCTTCCCCCCCCCACTCCGTCTTCCCCCCCCCACTCCGTCTTCCCCCCCCCACTCCGTCTTCCCCCCCCCACTCCGTCTTCCCCCCCCACTCCGTCTTCCCCCCCCCACTCCGTCTTCCCCCCCCCACTCCGTCTTCCCCCCCCCACTCCGTCTTCCCCCCCCCACTCCGTCTTCCCCCCCCCACTCCGTCTTCCCCCCCCCACTCCGTCTTCCCCCCCCACTCCGTCTTCCCCCCCCCACTCCGTCTTCCCCCCCCCACTCCGTCTTCCCCCCCCCACTCCGTCTTCCCCCCCCACTCCGTCTTCCCCCCCCACTCCGTCTTCCCCCCCACTCCGTCTTCCCCCCCCCACTCCGTCTTCCCCCCCACTCCGTCTTCCCCCCCCACTCCGTCTTCCCCCCCCCACTCCGTCTTCCCCCCCCCACTCCGTCTTCCCCCCCCCACTCCGTCTTCCCCCCCCCACTCCGTCTTCCCCCCCCCACTCCGTCTTCCCCCCCCCACTCCGTCTTCCCCCCCCACTCCGTCTTCCCCCCCCACTCCGTCTTCCCCCCCCCACTCCCTCTTCCCCCCCCCACTCCCTCTTCCCCCCCCCACTCCCTCTTCCCCCCCCCACTCCCTCTTCCCCCCCCCACTCCCTCTTCCCCCCCCACTCCCTCTTCCCCCCCCCACTCCCTCTTCCCCCCCCCACTCCCTCTTCCCCCCCCACTCCCTCTTCCCCCCCCCACTCCCTCTTCCCCCCCCCACTCCCTCTTCCCCCCCCCACTCCCTCTTCCCCCCCCACTCCCTCTTCCCCCCCCACTCCCTCTTCCCCCCCCCACTCCCTCTTCCCCCCCCCCACTCCCTCTTCCCCCCCCCACTCCCTCTTCCCCCCCCACTCCCTCTTCCCCCCCCCACTCCCTCTTCCCCCCCCCACTCCTCTTCCCCCCCCCACTCCCTCTTCCCCCCCCACTCCGTCTTCCCCCCCCCACTCCGTCTTCCCCCCCCCACTCCGTCTTCCCCCCCCCACTCCGTCTTCCCCCCCCCACTCCGTCTTCCCCCCCCCACTCCGTCTTCCCCCCCCCACTCCGTCTTCCCCCCCCACTCCGTCTTCCCCCCCCCACTCCGTCTTCCCCCCCCACTCCGTCTTCCCCCCCCCACTCCGTCTTCCCCCCCCACTCCGTCTTCCCCCCCCACTCCGCTTCCCCCCCACTCCGTCTTCCCCCCCCCACTCCGTCTTCCCCCCCCACTCCGTCTTCCCCCCCCCACTCCGTCTTCCCCCCCCCACTCCGTCTTCCCCCCCCCACTCCGTCTTCCCCCCCCCACTCCGTCTTCCCCCCCCCACTCCGTCTTCCCCCCCCCACTCCGTCTTCCCCCCCCCACTCCGTCTTCCCCCCCCACTCCGTCTTCCCCCCCCCACTCCGTCTTCCCCCCCCCACTCCGTCTTCCCCCCCCCACTCCGTCTTCCCCCCCCCACTCCGTCTTCCCCCCCCCACTCCCGTCTTCCCCCCCCCACTCCCTCTTCCCCCCCCACTCCCTCTTCCCCCCCCCACTCCCTCTTCCCCCCCCCACTCCCTCTTCCCCCCCCCACTCCCTCTTCCCCCCCCCACTCCCTCTTCCCCCCCCCACTCCCTCTTCCCCCCCCCACTCCCTCTTCCCCCCCCCACTCCCTCTTCCCCCCCCCCACTCCCTCTTCCCCCCCCACTCCCTCTTCCCCCCCCCCACTCCCTCTTCCCCCCCCCACTCCCTCTTCCCCCCCCCCACTCCCTCTTCCCCCCCCCCACTCCCTCTTCCCCACTCCTCCGTCCCCCTCCCCCCCCCTCCGTCCCCCTCCCCCCCCTCCGTCCCCCTCTCCCTCCGTCCCCCTCCGTCCCCCTCTCCCCCCCCCCTCCGTCCCCCTCTCCCTCCGTCCCCCTCCGTCCCCCTCTCCCCCCCCCCCTCCGTCCCCCTCACCCCCCCCCGTCCCCCCCTCACCCCCCCTCCGTCCCCCCCTCACCGTCATGTGCAGGAACTCCGACCACTAGATCCAAGCGTCCCTGTTGCTTAGCAACACGTGCAGGAACCCGGCCACCGATCCAGGAACAGGCCACTAATATGAAGTAAATCTTACCTGAACCTACTCCTGAATTTTGCCGGTTAACAGAGATTTCCGGTTATTTAGGTGCCGGATAAAAAAGGGTTTCCTGTACTGTTCAGTTACAATGTGTCTGGGCCATTTACCTTCCTAGCAAGTGCTGAATTTTCTGTTTAAATTGGTGCTTTTGGTTTAATTTGATTCTGGTATTTAACAGCAGCAAACCACTCCTGTAGACCCTCAGCAACTGAATCTCTATTTGCATTAGTTCAGCAGTCCCTGTGACTGCTCCAACTCACCCGACGTATCTGTCTGTCCCACTATCCTTCCCCGGTGGGTTCGGAGGTTGCAGACCGAAATAGTGAAATATCCAGTGATGGATTCCCACCAGCCCGAGCTCTCCACATTCTCACTGAATGAAACCTTCCTTCACGGGAAGCAGGCTCTGTTTGATTGTTTAGGTCCCGTAACCCCTGACCCTGTGTTACTGCTGTCAGAATAATGGGCTGTACTCAGAAATAAAACTTACTGCATTGATCACAGCTTCACATCCGTGTCTTGTTTCTCTTTAGGATCAGTGTGTCCGAGGACAAGGTGTCTGCTGATGGAATGAGGTTAGGAGAAGATTTGGGAATCGCAGGAAATGAGGAGAGGAAACTAGCGCAGGGAATCTCTCCAAGTGTCTAACAACACATTCAGGAAGGTACTGAGATAAGACCGATGTCCCAGAGTGTCAGCACTCTGACCGTTCGGGGTTCAACCTTTTTAACTTGAAGGGGTTTCTTCAGGCAGATTGGAAATAGACATACGACTTGAATGAACGACTTGCATTTACAGGAAACTTTGGTTTATCCGGAGGTTAACTGTCCGGAATGCTCGAGCCACCGGCAAAATTCAGGAGTCGGTTCAGTAAGTTTTTTTTTCATTGCTTTTTTTTCACCAGTCAGGCTCTGCAAGGTCTAGCTAAAGCTGTTGCTTAGCTACAGAGACGCTTGCAAGCTACGGGCGACTGTTTAGAAGCTGTTGCTAAGCAACAGGGTTTGTTGCTAGATACGGAGCTCAGAAAGCTCCGTATGTTTTAACATTAGCGCTGGTTTGTCCGGCAGTTTTGATGGGACGGCAACAGCTCGGTCCCGTCGGTGCCGGATATCACAAAGTTTCCTGCATATAGCGCCTTTCACGACCACAGGACGTCTCAAAGCGCTTTACAGCCAATGAAGTACTTTTGGAGTGTAGTCACTGTTGTAATGTGGGAAACGCGGCAGGCAATTTGCGCACAGCAAGCTCCCACAAACAGCAATGTGATGATGACCAGACAAACTGTTTTTGTTATGTTGATTGCATGTATTGCCTCAGACCCACAGACCGTTTGATGGGACAGTGTAGAGAGAGATTTACTCTCGATCTAATCCGTCCATTCTCTATGTTGTTTTTTCTCTGCCTCATTTTATCTCTCTGTCTCTCTGTCTCTCTCTCTCTCTCTCTCTCTCTCACTGCCTCAACTCACTCTGCCTCACTCATCTGGTTCTTTCTCAATGGCGCTATCTCTCCTTGCCTCATTTTCTCTCTCTCATTCACCTTTGCTCTGTGTCTCTCTCTCATTTCTCTGTGCCTCGCTGTGTCTCATGCATTCTGCCTTTTTCTTCTCTGCCTCGGCCCTCTCTGCATGTATCGACCCTCTGTCTTCTCTCTGCCACCTCCTCTCTCTCGCTCGCCAACTCAACCACTATCTCATCTTCCCTCTTCTCTCTATCTCTGCCTCATTCTCACTCTCTCTTTCTCTCTCTCTCTCCCTATTTTCCTTTAAGTCTCTGTGGTAAACCACGTTCACTATCGTATCACTGTTAGTAGTTAGCACTGTTCACCACTGTTCGTTATAACTGTATCACTGACCACTATTGTATCACGGTACAAGGTCGCCTCTTGCCACACTGCTATACCTGGGATGACCACTGCCGACTCCGCCTTGGCTCCACCCACCAGGCCAGGTATAAAGGTGAGCGACTGGCTGGTATTCCTCCTGCTTGGATCGGATCACCCACGAGAGTGGGCTCTGTTATTTAGTCAATAAAAACCTTTAGTCACCTTCGTAACTCTTCGCCTTTTATTGGAGGAATTGATAGGTATATCAGTCTCTCTCTATGTTAATCAGTTATTTTACAGTTGGTTTCCTCTCTGCCCATTTCTCTCTCTCCCCCTTTTTGTCGCACTTTCTTTCTTTTCTCACTATGCCACTCTTTTTCTCCCCTGTCTTTGTTTCCGCTCTCTCTGCCCCTGTCTCTCTCCCAGTTCCTCCCTTTCTCACTCGCTCAAGATTCCTGATGTAACAGGCCTGCCCCAACACAGCACAAGCCCAACCTGTACTTTGAATACATTGTATGACCTGATCACAGCTTCTACACCCCTAGTTTTAAAATGAGCTGTCCGGGATGTACAGGCCCCACCTGGGGATTGGAGCCCTGCAAGATTTCGCTGTTAATCTAGAGGGAAGCTTGCCTCCACATCTCATCCAGCCCCAATCCTGAACTCATTTTATTACATTTCATCGTCCAGTTACATATCCGCCTGCCTTTGTATACATGCCTCCGATGTGCTCCTCTCTGTAAATCTACTGGGTCTTGTTTCTCCTTATTTCTGACAGCCTGTTTCTTCATAGAAACATAGCAACATAGAAGATAGGAGCAGGAGTAGGCCATTCGGCCCTTTGAGCCTGCTCCGCCATTCAATGAGATCATGGCTGATCATTCAAATTCAGTACCCTGTCCCTGCCTTCGCCCCATATCCCTTGATCCCTTTAGCCTTAAGAAATATATCCAAATCTCTCTTGAATATATTTAATGAACTGGCATCCACCGCCCTCTGTGGCAGAGAATTCCACAGGTTCACCACTCTCTGGGTGAAGAAATTCCTCCTCATTTCAGTCCTAAATATCCTACCCCTTATCCTTAGACTATGACCCCTGGTTCTGGACTCCCCGACCATCGGGAACATCCTTCCAGCATCTAGTCTGTCCAGGCCTGACAGAATTTTATAGGTTTCGATGAGATCCCCTCTCAATCTTCTAAACTCCAGTGAGTATAAGCCCAATCGACACACTCTCTCCTCATACGTCATTCCTGCCATCCCAGGTATCAGCCTGGTGAATCTTCGCTGCACTCCTTCCATGGCAAGAACGTCCTTCCCCAGATAAGGCGACCAAAACTGCACACAATACTCAAGGTGCGGTCTCACCAAGGCCCTGTACAACTGTAGCAAGACATCCTTGTTCCTGTACTCGAACCCTCTTGCTACGAAGGCCAACATACCATTTGCCTTCTTAACCGCCTGCTGCACCTGCATGCTTACCTTCAGCGACTGGTGCACAAGAACACCCAGGTCTCTTTGCACGACCCCTTCTCCCAATCTATTGCCATTCAAATAATGTGCCTTCCTGTTATTGCCACCAAAGTGGATAACCTCACATTTATCCACATTATAGTGCATTTGCCATGTTTCTGCCCAATCACCTAACCTTGTCCAAATCGTACTGGAGTTTCATGACATCCTCCTCGCAGCATACCCTCCCACCCAGCTTTGTGTCATCTTCAAATTTGGAGATATTACATGCAATTCCCTCGTCCAGATCATTAATATATATTGTGAACAGTTGGGGTCCTAGGACCGATCCTTGCGGTACTCCACTAGTCACTGCCTGCCACTCGGAAAACGACCCGTTTATTCCAACTCTTGCTTTCTGCCCGCCAACCAGTTCTCTATCCAAGTCAATACCTTGCCCCCAATCCCATGTGCCTTAATTTTGCGCGGTAATCTTTTATGTGGGACCTTATCGAAAGCCTTCTGAAAGTCCAAATACACCACATCCACTGGTTCTCCCTTATCTATTTTACCAGTTACATCCTCAAAAAATTCCAGTAGATTAGTCAAGCATGATTTACCTTTTGTAAATCCATGTTGACTTTATCCGATCCTGTCACTGCTTTCCAAGTGCTCTGCTATTACATCTTTTATAATGGACTCCAGCATTTTCCCCACTACCGATGTCAGGCTTACCGGTCTATAATTCCCCGCTTTTTCTCTGCCACCTTTTTTGAATAGTGGGGTAACATTAGCTACACTCCAATCCATGGGTAGTGTTCCAGAGTCTGTCGAGTTCTGGAAGATGACCAGTAATGCATCTACTATTTCTAGGGCCACTTCCTTAAGTACCCTGGGATGTAGATTATCAGGCCCTGGGGATTTAACGGCCTTCAGTCCCATCAATTTTCCTAACACCATTTCCCTACAAATACTGATTTCTTTCAGTTCCACCCTTTCATCAGACCCGGTATTTCTGGGAGGTTATTTGTGTCCTCCTTTGTGAAGACAGAACCAAAATATGTATTTAGTTGGTCTGCCATTTCTTTGTTCCCCATTATAAATTCCCCCCCCGATTCTGACTGCAAGGGACTTACGCTTGACTTCACCAATCTTTTGCTCTTCACATATCTATAAAAGCTTTTACAGTCAGTTTTTATGTTTCCTGCAAGCTTACTCTTATATTCTATTTTCCCTTTCTTAATTAATCCCGTTGAATCCTGAACTGCTCCCAATCCTCAGGATTATTGCTTTTTCTGGCCAATTTGAGTGCTCTCCTTGGATCTTATGCTATCCCTAATTTCCCTTGTTACCCACGGTTGAGTCACCTTTTTTGTTTTATTTTTATGCCAAACTGGGATGAACAACTTCTGTAGTTCATCCATTCGGTCTTTGAATGTTTGCCATTGCCTATCCACCGTCACCCCTTTGAGTGCCATTCCCCAATCAATCCTACCCAACTCGCTCCTCCGGCCATCAATTATTTAAATTGAGGACCCTTGTTTCTGAGTCAACTACTTCATTCTCCATCTTAATGAAGAATTCGATCATATTATGATCGCTCCGACCCAAGGGTCCTCGTACAACAAGATTGCTAATTAATCCTTTCTCGTTACATAATACCCAGTCTAAGATGGCCTGATCTCTGGTTGGTTCCTCGACATATTGGTCCAGGAAACCATCCCGTAAACACTCTAGGAATTCCTCCTCCACAGTATTGTTACCAATTTGGTTAGCCGAATCTATATGTAGATTAAAGTCACCCATGATGACTGCTGTGCCCTTATTGCACGCTTTAATTTCCCTTTTAATGCCATCCCCAACCTCCGCCTCACTGTTTGGAGGTCTATATACCACTCCCACTAATGTTTTTTTCCCCTTAGTATTTCTCAATTCTACCCATACAGATTCCACATCATCAGAGCTAATATCCTTCATTACAATTGTGTTAATTCCTTCTTTAACCAGTAATGCTACCCCACCTCCCTTTCCTTTTTGCCTAT
The DNA here is from genome assembly GCF_052327205.1 of Somniosus microcephalus. Lineage (NCBI taxonomy): Eukaryota > Metazoa > Chordata > Chondrichthyes > Squaliformes > Somniosidae > Somniosus > Somniosus microcephalus. The sequence goes on along the minus strand of NW_028226359.1, from coordinate 36,558 downwards.
CTTTCCTGAATATCGAATACCCCTGGATGTTGAGTTCCCAGCCTTGGCCATCCTTGAGCCACGTTTCCGTAATCCCAACCAAATCATATTCGTTTACCTCTATTTGCGCAGCCAATTCATCCACCTTATTACAAATGCTCCTCCCATTAAGGCACAAAGCCTTCAGGCTTGTTTTTTTAACGCTCTTAGACCTATTAGAATTATTATTTACTGTGGCCATGTGTTTGATTTAAACCGTTGATTTCTCTGACTGCCACTTTTGTTTTTCTCCTTCCTATCTTTTGCTTTTATCCTTGTTTCCCTTTCCTCTGTCTCCCTGTTCAGGTTCCCAACCCCCTTCCATTTTAGTTTAAACCCTCCCCCACAGCACTAGCAAACACTCCCCCTAGGACATCGGTTCCAGCCCTGCCCAGGTGCAGACCGTCCGGTTTGAACTGGTCCCACCTCCCCCAGAACTGGTTCCAATGTCCCAGGAACTTGAATCCCCCCCCCCTGGCACCATTCCTCTAGCCACGTATTCATCTGAAGTATCCTTCTATTTCTACTCTGACTAGCACGTGGCACTGGTAGCAATCCTGAGATTACTACCTTTACATAAGAACATAAGAAATAGGAGTAGGCCAATCGGCCCCTCGAGCCTGCTCCGCCATTCAATAAGATCATGGCTGATCTGATCCTAACCGCCAATCCACTATCACAGAACCATCTCCTGAATCTAACAGAATTAGACACATGAAATAGGAGCAGGATCAGGCTACACGGCCCCTACACCAACCAATCACTTACCTGCTTCCTGCTGACGTCACACTTGATTACTTTTTACCTCGCTCCCCTGCTGTTGAATTGGTATGCCTCGCTGCTGCCACCGGTTTTAACTGCCGATGCTGCTCTCTTCCAGGTTCAATTTAATCTGTTTGGTCATTTTGTAAATTTTTGAAGAATTGGCAAGCGATATCTGCTGAGTGTATTTCCATATAGGACACATGTCTCGGGGGGGAGCAGGTCTCCCAGTCACGCTAAAATAATGCTGAAAATGATATTCTAGAGACCGCCTAGCAGTGGAAGGAAAAATATGTCTGCAAATCTTTAAAATGAGTAAAATACATGTCATTATCATGGGAGATTTTAACTACACCAAATAATCTGTCAAGAAGAGGTAGGGAAAAGGGAATGGAGTATTTACAGTGTGTTCAGGACTCCTTTCTTACACAGTACGTAAGAAGCCCAACAAGGGAGGAATCACTGATGGATCTATAATGGAAAATGAACCAGAGCCGATATGAGAAGTAAGCTAAGGTGAAAATCTGGACAATATCGATTACAACATAATAAGGTTTAAGATACTGATTTGAGAAAGACAATAGTTATAGATTGAATAAAGCTGATTTTGAGGAGCTGAAAATGGAACTGGGACAGAATATTGACAGACAGACAGAACAGCAGTGGGAAATATTTTAAAAGGTGATCAATACAGTTCAGGAGAAATATATTCAGTAAAAACAAGAACAAACTAGCCAATAATGAAATGCCGTGGATGAATAAAGAGATGAGGGCAAAATTGAAACTGAAGAAAAAGGCAGACACGGAGTACAGTGACAATAGAGAGGATGACAAAAGGGACTAGGAAGAGGTTGGGAAAGAAGTTTTAAAAAAAAAAAAAAAAAAATTAGGACGGCGAAGAGCAACTGAAATTAATTATTGAGGAATACAAAAAGAAATAGTAAAGTATTCTACAGACACACAAAACAAAAGGTAGAACAGGATAGGGACAGGGCCCCTGAAGAATGCACAAGATAAACTCTCGGAATGACGGCGAAATGGCAGAAATATTGGAGAATTACTTTGCCTCAGTTTCTATCAGGTAGACTAACAAGGTGGACTTGATATCTTTTTTGATCTCTTCTAATGTCAAGACATTTTAAATAGAAAGGGGGAAAATAATTGATAGAGAGAAGAGAGACACTAAATAGGGTAGAGGAGCAAAGGGATCTATGGGGACAGGTGCACAAATCATTAAAAGCCTGTTAACAAGGCCATGAAAAACCTTGGTTAGACCAAACTTGGAGTATTGTGTTCAGTTCTGGTCTCCATATTACGAAAGGACATCGAGGCACTGGAGAAGGTGCAAAAAAGATTGACAAGAATGGTACCAGAACTGAGAGGTTGTAAGTATCCAGAATGACTGACCGTGCTGGGGCTCCTTTCTCTAGAATAGAGAAGGCTGAGTGGTGATGTAATAGAGATCTTGATGGGGTAGCTGTAGAGAAGATGTTCCCACTTGTGGGGAGTCCCAAATTAGGCATCATAAATATAAGATAGTCACTAATAAATCCAATAATGAACTCAGGAGAAACCTCTTCACCCAGAGAGTGGTTAGAATGCAGAGCTTGTTGTCACATGGAGTAGTTGAGGTGAATAGCAGAGTGCCTTTAAGGGGAAGCTAGATAAGTGCATGAGGGAGAAAGGAATAGAAGGATATGATAGGGTGAGGTGAAATAAGGGAAGAGGAGGCCCGTGTGGAGCATAAACACCGGCATGGACCTGGTGGGCTGAATGGCCTGTTTCTGTGCTGTAAATACTATGTAATTCTACGGTGAATTCTGAATAGACACGGTGCAACACTGGAAACCATCTTCAGCAAGCGGCTGAGTGTCACAGAGGGTCAAAACTCAGACCGTTCACCCCGACCGATCTGAAGGTCTTGTGTAAAAGGAATGTGGGGAGTTCAAGCACAGTCCTTGGTGAGAGGTCAGATTTGTACCACACTAGGCCCTAAATCGGCAGACTGGCTGTTACGTGCTGAACAAGTGCCTTCAGAAGCCTGTTTAAAATCCCTCTCTCCGACACTGATTTCAATCCACCTACAACCTTAACCCTCGCCCTCCTGCTCAGTCTGTGTCTGTCTGTAATTTGTGTGTTTGTGTCTGTCTGAATGTTTGTGTAAGAGTGTCTGTGAATTGACTATTCTCAATGTAAAGGTTATGTCCCCTTGATCTGGACTCCCTCACTAGAGGGAATAGTTTCATTCTAAAATTTTGACTGACTGGATTGAGTTTTCTGACGAGGTAACAGAGGGTGGATGAGGGCAGTTCAGTTGATGCTGTGTATATGGACTTTAAAAAGTCCTTTGATGAAGTACCACGTAATAGGCTTGTTAGCAAAATTGAAGCCCATGGGATAAAAGGGGCAGTAGCAGCAGGGATAGTAAACAGAGTTGTGGTGAATGTCTGTTTTTCAGACTGGAGGGAGGTATACAGTGGTGTCCCGCAGGGTCCAGTACTGGGACAACTGCTGTTTTTGATATACATTACTGACTTGGACTTGGGGGTGCAGGGCACAATGTTGACATTTCCAGCTGACTCGAAACTTGGAAGTGTATAACACAGTGAGGAAGATAGTAATAGACTTCAGGAAGACATAGACAGGCTGGTGGATTGGGCGGACACATGGCAGATGAAATTCAACGCAGAAAGTGTGAGGTGATACAGTTTGGTAGGAACAATGAGGAGAAACAATCCAAGCTAAATGGAACAAATTTAAAGGGGGTGCAAAAACAGAGACCTGGAGGTGCTTGTGCACAAATCTTTGGGGGCAGGGCAGGTTAACCAACAACAAGAAGTATTTATATAGTGCCTTTAACGTAGCAAAATGTCATAAGGCGCTGCACAGAAGTAATTTAAGACAAAAAATTGGACACTAATCCACAAGGATAAATTAGGGCAGGTGACCAAAATCTTGCTCAAAGAGGTAGGTTTTAAGGAGCGTCTTAAAGGAGGAAAGAGAGGTAGCGAGGCGGACTGGTTTAGGCAGGGAATTCCATAGCTTAGGGCCCAGGCAACAGAAGGCACGGCCACCAAAGGCTGAGCGATTATGACAGCCTGTTTCTTCAACTGAATCTGTTTGGTCATTTTATAAATTTATCTGAAATGTTTGAATAATTGTCAAGCGATATCTGCTGAGTGTATTTCTATATAGGACTCTGATGCCTCGGGGGAGCAGGGTTCCCAGTCACATTAAAATAATGCTAAAAAGGCAAAGAGCTACTCTGAAATTAAATTATCAAGGAATATAAAAAGAAAAAGTAAATTATTCTACAGATACATGAATAACAAAACAAAACAGGAGAGGGACAGGGCCACTGAAGGATGGACAAGATAAACTCGCAGGTAATGACAGCGAAATGGCAGCAGTATTGGAGAATTACTTTGCCTCAGTTTTCACCAGGTAGACTAACAAGTTGGACATGACATTGGAAGAAGAGATCAAAAAAGATATCAAGTCATTTAAAATAGAAAGGGGGAAAATAATTAATAAACTAGCAAAAGTTAGAGAGGATAAAACCCCGATACTAAAAGAAGGAAGGGAAGAGAGAGCACCATTATATAAACTCGGGAATAGTCAGTGTGATTTCCAAATTTATAGATGACAGCAAATTCGGGCGTATAGTTTATACTGAGGAGCACTGACCAAATACAAGATGATGTTAATAAACTGGCAGGTTGCTGTGTAAATGGCAAATTAATTTCAATATAGGTTGTAATGATCAATAACATGTCATTCTATAGTGGACACTAGGTGGAGCCGTAGAGCTGTATATTGCTGTATGTCTGTATATAAGACTACATTACCCACGAGGCACTAGGCTACCCAGAAGGCAGTAGTCAAGATGGAAACCTCTAGAATGATGCTGTAGAAGACCTCATGTACTGAAGTCCTCATATACTAAATAAAGTGACTAGCTTAGAAGCTAGCTGTGTCCATAATAAGAATGTCTAGTTATTAATGAACATAACATGGTACCAGGAGTTGTAAATATCTGCTAAAAAATTGTGAAAAGCGACATGGAGAATTTGAAGCCACCAGAGCGTTTGAAACTCACGGGAAATGTCGCCTACAATTGGCGGATTTTTAAACAATTCGAACTCTACATTGCTGCCATCGGGTTCGGTACGAAGCCAGGCGCAAGGAAGGTAGCGTTGCTGCTCACAGTTGCAGGCCCACAGGCGATAGAGGTATTTAATACATTTGTATTTAATCCAGAGGAGAACAGAGACAAATTAGACGATGTGCTAAAGAAGTTTGATGCACATTGTTCTCCCAAAAAGAATGAGACCTATGAAAGATACATGTTCTGTTCAAGGACACAGCAGCAAAACGAGACTTTTGATAGCTTTGTGACTGATCTGAAACTGAAAGCACAGACATGTAATTTCTCTGAGCTGAAAGCATCCATGATTCGTGACCAAATTGTGTTTGATATGATAAAAAGGTCAGGGAATGTCTGTTGAGAGAAACCGAACGGACATTGGAAAATGCTGTGAAAATATGCCAAGCCAGTGAGCTAGCTCGACAGCACGCGAAAACTTTCAGTGAAATCAATAATGATGCGATTGTAGTAAATACTGCTGTCGGTGCTGTGTCCTACAAGGGGAAGAAACATGGGCAAAACAGAAATGAAAAGCAATCGGAGGAAGGAATTTTTAATTGTAAACGCTGTGGATACAAGCACCAGTTAAGACAATGCCCAGCGTTTGGAAAAATGTGCACAAAATGTCATGGAAATAATCACTTTGCCAAACAATGCTTTTCAAAAGTAACAACAAAGAAAGGGCAACAAGTGAATATGATTGAGGACACTGATTTAAGTGAGACATTTTTTGTAGGAATGGTATCATGTGACAACATAAAGGATACAGAAAATGTGCAGCCCTCGGGAATAAACAATGCTGAACATAACGTCAATGCAGTAAAAGAGGACAAATGGATGATCCCACTGCAGGTAAATGGAGCATTAGTTACATTGAAACTAGACACTGGGGCAAAAGCAAACTTAATCAGTATGAGTGACATTAAAAACATGAAAGAAAAGCCCAAAATACAGAAAGTCAGTACTACTGAAGAGCTATAATGGACAGAAAATAGATAGCTTAGGTGTATGCAGACTTAAAGTGACAGTCAAAGACAAAGTGCATCTCATGTTTCCTGTTGTGGCTGAAGGACTCGATTCACTACTGGGTGACAAAGCTTGTGAGGACTTAGAACTGGTCGAGAGTCTACCGTATAAACTGTGCCATAAGCAGACCAGATGACTCGGTGGATTCTGTAGTGAATAATTTCCAGGATGTGTTCAAAGGATTTGGAGTTCTACCATTCACTTACAAGATCCAGCTAAAGGAGGATGCTCAGCCAGTGGTACATACTCCACGAAGAGTTCCAGCACCCCTGCGTGACCGGCTCAAAGAACTGGGCAGAATGACCACACTAGGAGTCATCAGGAAAGTCGAAGAGCCAACAGACTGGGTTAACACTCTGGTATGTGTGAAGAAAAAGAACAATGATCTAAGAATATGCATGGATCCAAAGGACTTAAATGCAAACATAAAACGTGAACACTACCAGATTCCCAAGCGAGAAGAAATCACCAGTGAAATGTCAGGTGCCAGATACTTTACAAAGCTCGATGCCTCACAAGGATTTTGGCAACTAAAACTGGATGAAGAGAGCACCAAATACCGTACCTTCAACACACCCTTTGGCAGGTATTGTTTCCTCAGAATGCCTTTAGGAATAATATCTGCATCTGAAATCTTTCATAGAGCGAAATTGAAGGTCTGGAAGGAGTCCGGGTCTATGTTGATGACATTATCATCTGGGGCTCCACACTAAAACACAAGAGACTATACAAGAGCAGATCGATGACAATGCCGCAACTGCATCTTGTCAATCACCACCAGAACAATCTCATGAAGACACTTCAGACTTACCCATGTTGAGAAGATCCACACGTGAAGTAAAAAAGCCTGATAGACTTAATCTTTGAGTATAAAGTAAAACTTTGAAAATGTGTTGACTGTTGTGAAAATGTTTGTTCATAGTGCACTAGCAAAAGTGTTACTGATATCATCTTTATTGTTTTTCTTGAAAGTTGATTGATATTGATTTTGTTTAACATCAAAGAAAGGGGGGATGTAATGATCAATAACGTCATTCTATAGTGGACACTAGGTGGAGCCGTAGAGCTGTATATTGCTGTATGTCTAATATATATATATGACTACATTACCCACGAGGCAGTAGTCAAGATGGAAACCTCTAGAATGATGCTGTAGAAGTCCTCATGTACTGAAGTCCTCATATACTAAATAAAGTGACCAGCTTAGACGCTAGCTGTGTTCATAATAAGAATGTCTATTTATTAATGAACATAACATAGGTAAGTGAAGTGATGGACTTTGGAAGGAGGAATAAGGCGGCCACATATTCCTTGGAAAGTAATTCCCAGTTCATTTCTAGAGTAAGAGAATTGCAAAGCAGAGAAGTTATGTTAAACGCGTACAGACCTTGGTTAGACCACACTTGGAGCACTGTGTACAGTTCTGGTCTCCATATTACAAAAAGGATATGGAGACACTGGAGAAGGTGGAAAATAGATTGACAAGAATGATACCAGAACTGAGAGGTTCTAAGGATCCAGAATGATTGAACATGTTTGGGCTCTTTAGAAAAGAGAAGGCTGAGCAATGATCTAATAGAGATCTGTATAATTATGAAGGGGTTTGATAGGGTAGATGTCGAAGATGTTACCATGTGTAGCGAGTCCAAAACTAGGGGTGATAAATATAAGATAGTCACTAATAAATCCAATAAGGAACTCCGGAGCAACCTCTTTACCCAGAGAGTGGTTAGAATGCAGAGCTTGCTAGCACATGGAAAAGTTAAGGTGAATAGCAGAGTGCCTTTAAGGGGAAGCTAGATAAGAATATAAGAGAGAAAGGAACAGAAACTAGGCCCTAAATCGGCAGACTGGCTGTTACGTGCCGAGCAAGTGCCGTCAAAAGCCTCTTAAACCCTTTCTCACCATCACTAATTTCAATCCACCTACAACCTTAACCTGTGTGTGTGTGTTTCAGCATGTCTGTGTGTGTGTGTCTGTCAATATACAGACGCACAAAACCCTGCCTAACAAAAATCTATCAATCGGAGTCTTGAACTTTACAATTGAGCTCCAGCCTCAACAGCTTTTTGGGGAGAGAATTCCAGATTTCTACTACCCTTTGTGTGAGGAAGTGCTTCCTGACATCACACCTGATCAGCCTAGCTTTAATTTTAATGTTTTGCCCCTTGTTCAGGAATCTCCCACCAGATGAAATAGTATCTCTCGACCATCTCAAACACCTCAATTATATCACCCTTAATTTTCTATATTCAAGGCAGTAAAAGACTAGTCTGTGCAACCTGTCCTCATCATTTAACCCAGGTATCATTGTGGTGAATCTGTGCTGAACCCCCGCCAAAGCTAACACATCATTCTTGAGTTGTGAGGTCCAGAATGCAATGGGCTCTTCACTTGCATGTTTTAGTATATTTGGATGCAATTCATCCGGTCCTGAGGATTTATCATCTCTAACTTTTATTAGTTTATAAATTCAGGAACAGAAATGGTATAGAGTGGGATGGGGGACAGAGCAACAGTGGTAATGTAGAGGGAGCTCAGAATTGTACCTGCCCTAGGAGTGCTCGATGCTCCAGGGCGGATAAAGGGGAACCAGTACATGTAGTGTATTTGGATTTCCAGAAGGCATTCGATAAGGTGCTGCATAAAAGGTTACTGCACAAGATAAGAGCTCATGGTGTTGGGGATAATATATTCAGATAGAGGATTGGCTAACTAACAGAAAACAGAGAGTCGGAATAAATGGGTCATTTTCAGGTTGGCAAACTGACTAGTGGGGTGCCACAGGGATCAGTGCTGGGGCCTCAACTATTTACATTCTATATTAATGACTTGGATGAAGGGACCAAGTGTACTGTTGCCAAATTTGCTGACGATACATAGATAGGTGAGAACGCAAGTTGTGAGGAGGACACAAAGTGTCTGCAAAGGGATAGCGATAAGTTAAGAGAGTGGGCAAAAATTTGGCAGATGGAGTATAATGTGGGAAAATGTGAAGTTATTCACTTTGGTAGGAAGAATAAAAAAGCCAAATATTATTTAACTGGAGAGACTACAGAATGCTGCGATACAGAGGGATCTGGGTGTCCTCGTCCATGAAACATAAAGTTAGCATGCAGGTACAGCAAGTAATTAGGAAGGCAAATAGAATATTGGCCTTTATTGCAAGGGGGATGGAGTATAAAAGATTGGAAGTCTTGCTACAACTGTAGGGTGTTGGTGAGTCCACACCTGGAGTACTGCGCACAGTTTTGATCTCCTTATTTAAGGAAGGATATATATGCGTTGAAGGCAGTTCAGAAGTTTCACTAGGTTGATTCCTGGGATGAACGGGTTGTCTTGTGAGCAAAGATTGGGCCGATACTCATTGGAGTTTAGAAGAATGAGAGGTGATCTTGAAACATATAATATTCTGAGGGGACTTGACAGGGTAGATGCAGGGAGGATGTTTCCCCTCGGGGAATCTAGAATTGGGGGCATAGTTTCAGAATAAGGAGTTGCCCATTTAAAATGGAGATGAGGAGGAATTTCTTCTGAGGGTCATGAATCTTTGGAATTCTCCACCCCAGAGAGAGCTGAGGAGACTGAGTCATTGAATATATTCAAGGTGGAGAGAGACAGATTTTTGAAAAACGGGAATCAAGGGTTATGGGGAAACGGCAGGTAAGTGGAGTTGAGGCCAAGATCAGATCAGCCATGATCTTATTGAATGGCGGAGCAGGCTCGAGGGGCCAAATGGCCAACTCCTGCTCCTATTTCTTATGTTCTTATGCTGATACTCTGTATAAAGTGGAAGTAGGAACAGGAGAAGGCATTCAGCTCCTCGAGCCTGTTTTCCCCCATTCATGGCAGTTCTGTATCTTAACTGCATCCACCTGCCTTGGCTTCGTATCCTTTTATACCCTTGCCTGGCAAAAATCTACCAATCTCCGATTTAAAATTATTAATTGTGCTTGTATTTGCTTTTTGTTTGAGAGAATTCCACACTTCTACCACCCTTTGTGTGAAGAAGTGTTTCCTAAGGGAATGTCATGTCTGACAAACTTGATTGAATTTTTTTGAGGAGGTAACAAGGAGGGTAGATGAGGATAGTGCGTTTGATGTAGTGTATATGGACTTTAGCAAGGCTTTTGAGAAGGGTCCACATGGCAGACTGGTCAGGAAGTTAAAAGCCCATGGGATCCAGGGCAAAGTGTCAAGTTGGATTTAAAACTGGCTTGGAGGCAGGAAGCAGAGGATAATGGTTGATGGATGTTTTTGTGACTAGAAGGCTGTTTCCAGTGGGATTCCGCAGGGCTCAGTACTAGGTCCCTTGCTTTTTCTGGTGTATATCAATGATCTAGACTTGAATATAGGGGGTATGATTAAGAAGTTTGCAGATGATACTAAAATCGGCTCTGTGGTTGATACTGAAGAAGGAAGCTGTAGACTGCAGGAAGATATCAATATATTGGTCAGGTGGGCAGAACAGTGGAAAATGGAATTCAATCTGGAGAAGTGTGAGGTAATGCATTTGGGGAAGGCTAACAAGGAAAGGGAATACACATTAAATGGTAGGACACTAAGCAGTGTAGAGGAAAAAGGGACCTTGGGAGTACATGTCCACAGACCCCTGAAGGCAGCAGGCCAGGTAGATAAGGTGGTCAAGAAGGCATACGGAATTGCTTGCATTTATTAGCCGTGGCATAGAATACGAGCAGGGGGGTTCAACTGTATAAAACACTAGTTAGGCCTAAGCTAGAGTACTGCGTGCAGTTCTGGTCACCACATTACAGGCAAGCTGTGATTGCACTAGAGAGGGTACAGAGGAGATTTACAAAGATATTGCCGGGAGTAGAGAATCTTAGCTATGAGGAAAGACTGGATAGGCTGGGTCTGTTTTCCTTGGAACAGAGGAGGCTGAGGGGAGACCTGTGGTAAACCACTGCTAACTCTGTACATGTCTGTGGGGTAAACCACTGTTAACTCTGTACAGGTCCGGGCATGTCTCCGCCCCTGGCTCCACCCCTAAGCCCGGGTATAAAGGTGACTCACCACCCTTCCCCCGGGAGCTCTTAGGATGGATCTACTAGCAGAGGCATGCTCCAGTTCTTAGTCAATAAAAGCCTACTTCGTATAAGTTCAACTCGTAGTCTTTGGTGTTGTTGATAGTGCATCAATTTTATTGACTAAATTTTCGACATGGAGCAAATCTTGAAGCCGGAACGTTTAGACCTGGATCCTCAAGCAGCAGATGCAGCCAATAACTTTGAACACTGGCTGAGCTGTTTCGAAGCCTTCCTGGAGGCCTCCAGCACTACCGTCACTACAGATGACGCGAAACGGCTTGTCTTGAACTCACGGGTGAGCCACCGAGTCTACTCGATCATCCGAGACGCCACAACTTACGCGGCCGCCATCGCGATGCTAAAGGAACAATACGTGAGGCCTGTTAACGAGGTCTACGCCAGACACCTCCTGGCTACCCGAAAACAGCGCCCCGGGGAATCGGGCGCCGAATATTTACTGGCACTGAGAGTCCTCGGCCGGGCCTGTAATTGCAAAGCGGTGACGGCCAAGGAATGCACGGAAGACCTGATCCGAGACGCCTACGTAGCCGGCATCGGGTCCAACTATACTCGGCAGAGGCTGCTGGAACAGAGGGGGCTCGACCTGCAGAAGACGGTGGCCCTCGCTAACTCGTTAGACGTGGCCCTCCAGAACATGGACGCCTACCCCCCTGACCGGATGGCCACGTGGATGTCACGGGAGCAGCCATCTTGGGACCCAGTAAGGCCACAAGCCGCCAGCAGCCCAACTACAGCTGCAACGACCAGAGGCCAGAAATGCTACTTCTGCGGCCAGGCCAAGCACCCCAGACAGCAATGCCCAGCAAAGGACGCGACCTGCTCCAAATGCGGCAAGAAAGGCCACCACGCGAGAGTGTGCAGGGCGAAATCGACCCCCAATTCCAGCAGCGCTGCGTGTGAACCATGCAGGCCGCCATTTTGGACCCCACCAACCACGTGTGAACCATGCAGGCCGCCATTTTGGACCCCACCAACCACGTGTGAGCCGTGCGGGCCGCCATTTTGGGCACCAGCAGCCGCGGGGGAGCCGCCACCTTGGACACCATTTCGGGACCAGGCCCCCGGCGCGGGCGAATACTACAGCGACCCACCGACCTCGACGATGGCCTCCATCACCCTGGACCAATCTAGGCCCCATCAACTAGCCAGGTCCATGATGAACGTAAAGGTAAATGGCCATGCCACAAATTGCCTTTTCGACTGCGGAAGCATGGAGAGCTTCATCCACCCCGACACGGTGCGATGCTACTCCCTATCGGTTATGCCCACACGCCACCAGGTCTTTATGGCCTCAAAGTCCCATTCGGCGGCTACTGTGTAGCGACTCTGACAGTGAACGGCGTGGAGTACAGAGATTTTAAATTCCTCGTCCTGCCACAGCTCTGCGCTCCCGTACTGCTAGGATTAGACTTCCAGTGCCATCTGGAGAGCGTCACGATGGCATATGGCGGGCCCCTGCCCCCACTTACAGTCTGCAGCCGGCAGAATTTAAACACGGCGCCGCGCAAAGTATGCAGCCTGTCCACCCTGAAGGTCAAACCCCCCCCCCCCCCCCCCCGTTGTTCGCTAACCTCGCCAAAGACTGCAAGCCAATTGCTACTAAAAGCAGGCGGTACAGTGCCGGGGATAGGAGCTTTATTAAATCAGAAGTAGACTCCTGAGGGAAGGGATTATCGAGGGCAGCACCAGCCCATGGCGAGCCCAAGTGGTGGTAGTGAAGGCCGGCGAGAAACAGCGCCTGGTTATTGATTACAGCCAGACGATCAATCGATACACGCAATTAGACGCATACCCACTTCCCCGCATATCTGACATGGTCAACCAGATAGCACAATACCGGGTATTCTCGACGATTGATCTGAAGTCGGCATACCACCAGCTCCCCATCAGGCCTGAGGACCGCCAGTACACGGCCTTCGAGGCCGACGGTCGCCTCTACCACTTCCTCCGAGTACCCTTCGGCGTCACCAACGGGGTCTCGGTCTTCCAAAGGGAGATGGCCCGGATGGTTGACCAGAACGCGCTGCAGGCCACCTTCCCCTATCTAGACAAAGTCACCATCTGCGGCCATGACCGGCATGACCACGACGCCAACCTAGAAAAATTCCTCCGTACGGCCCAACGGCTGAATCTGACATACAACAGAGAAAAATGTATGTTCCGCGCCTCGCTATTCTTGGCTGCGTGGTGGAAAACGGAGTCATCGGCCCCGACCCCGACCAAATGCGCCCCCTCCTGGAACTACCCCTCCCCCACTGCCTAAAAGCCCTGAAGAGATGCCTAGGGTTCTTCTCTTACTACGCCCAGTGGGTGCCCAACTATGCGGACAAAACCCGGCCCCTCATCAAGTCAACCTCCTTCCCCCTGACGGCAGAGGCCCGTGCGGCCTTCACCCTCATAAGAGGACATTGCGAAGGCCACAATGCACGCAGTGGATGAGTCCATCCCTTTCCAAGTGGAGAGCGATGCATCCGACTTCGCCCTAGCCGCAACCCTTAACCAGGCGGGGAGACCCGTGGCCTTCTTTTCACGGTCCCTCCAGGGCCCCGAAATTCGACACTCCTCAGTCGAGAAGGAGGCCCAGGCGATAGTGGAGGCTGTACGGCACTGGAGGCATTACCTGGCCGGTAAACGTTTCACCCTGCTCACTGACCAACGGTCAGTAGCATTTATGTTTAACAAAGGGGGAAAATCAAAAATGATAAGATATTGCGGTGGAGGATCGAGTTATCCACCTACAACTACGATATCTTATACCGGCCCGGGAAACTTAATGAGCCCCCAGACGCCCTATCCCGTGGGACATGTGCCAACGCACAAGTCGATAGGCTACGGACCCTCCACAATGATCTCTGCCACCCGGGAGGTCACCAGGTTCTTCCATTTTATTAAAGCTCGCAACCTGCCTTACTCCATCGAGGAGGTCAGGACCATGACCAGGAACTGCCAGGTCTGCGCCGAATGCAAACCGCATTTTTATAGGTCAGACAGGGCACACCTGATTAAAGCCACCCGCCCCTTCGAACGTCTCAGCGTCGATTTCAAGGGGCCCCTTCCCTCCTCTGACCGCAACACGTACTTCCTCAATATTATTGACGAGTACTCCCGTTTCCCCTTCGCCATCCCCTGCCCGGACATGACCAGCGCCACAGTCATCAGGTGCCTCAACGACCTGTTCGCCATATTTGGCTTCCCCAATTACATCCACAGCGACAGGGGCTCGTCGTTTATGAGCGACGAGCTGCGCCAGTACCTGCTCGAGAAGGGCATAGCCACGAGCAGGACTACCAGCTACAACCCCCGGGGTAACGGACAGGTAGAGAGGGAGAACGCAACGGTGTGGAAGACCGCCATGCTCGCCCTAAAATCCAAAGGCCTCCCAATCTCCCGCTGACAAGATGTCCTCCCCGATACGCTCCACTCCATACGATCACTGCTCTGTACTGCCACAAACGCCACCCCTCACGAGAAGATGTTCGTCTTCCCCAGGAAATCCACCTCGGGGACATCACTACCGCCATGGCTGACGTCTCCGGGACCCGTCCTGCTCAGGAAACACGTGAGGAGCCATAAGACGGACCCCCTGTTCGAAAAGGTTCACCACCTCCATGCCAACCCACAGTACGCCTACGTGGCGCATCCTGACGGGCGGGAGGACACAGTCTCAATTTGAGACCTCGCACCCTCAGGTACCACCCGAAACACCATCGATCACCATCCACTACCTCCACCCACCACCACTACCCACGACGCACCACCGGGGTGTCTACCACGAACTGACGACATGCCGGTGCCATCCCTACCCCGAGAGGATGACACGCCAGTGCTCCGTCCCACGCGAGAAGCGGCCGCGGGCAAAGAACCGCCGCAACCGGCACCACGAAGATCATTACGGCAGACAAGACCCCCGGAGAGACTTTCGTATACGAACTTTTGAAACACTTCACCCCGCCGGACACTTTTTTTTAAACGAGGGGTGAATGTGGTAAACCACTGCTAACTCTGTACATGTCTGTGGGGTAAACCACTGTTAACTCTGTACAGGTCCGGGCATGTCTCCGCCCCTGGCTCCACCCCTAAGCCCGGGTATAAAGGTGACTCACCACCCTTCCCCTGGGAGCTCTTAGGATGGATCCACTAGCAGAGGCATGCTCCAGTTCTTAGTCAATAAAAGCCTACTTCGTATAAGTTCAACTCGTAGTCTTTGGTGTTGTTGTTAGTGCATCAAGACCTTATTGAGGTGTTTAAAATTATGAGGGGCATCGATAAAGTGGATAGAAAGGACCTATTTCCCTTAGCAGAGGGGTCAATAACCAAGGAGCACCGATTTAAAGTAATTGGCGGAAGGTTTAGAGGGGATTTGAGGGGAAATTTCTTTACCCAGAGGGTTATGGGGGTCTGGAACTCACTGCCTGAAAGGCTGGTAGAGGCAGGAACCCTAACCACATTTAAAAAGCCTTTGGATGTGCACTTGGGATGCTCTAACCTGCAGGGCTACGGACCAAGAGCTGGGAAGTGGGATTAGGCTGGATAGCTCATTGTTGGCCGGCGTGGACACAATGGGCCAAAATGGCCCCCTTCTGTGCTGTAACTTTCTATGATTCTATTATACCATTTCATTTCCTAATTGCTTGCTGTACCCGCATGTTAACTTTCAGTGATTCGTGTAGAAGACAACCCAGGACCCTCTGAACACCAACATTTCCCAATCTCTCTCCATATATAAAATACTCTGCTTTTCTATTTTTCTTACAAAAGTGGATAACTTCACATTTCTCCACAGCTTCTGCCCCCCTGGACACACGTCACAACCAATGGGACAATGGTTACTGACGTCACACAGCCTGGGTTGCTGACATCACACAGCCGCCGTTGCCGGGTTACATGACGTCACTGATGCTGAGGCGGCTTAACGGCCGCGCTGATTCAAGTCGGTCGCCGCGCGACCACGAACGGCACCGCCTCCGACTGAGAATGTAGGCGGGGCGCGTGGTGCTGTGCTGTGCCCCGATTGGTGGGTGCGCTGTCAATCAGCTGTTTCCACCCAATAGCGGGCAGATAACTGAGGCCACACTGCGCATGTCCAATGTCACCAGATGGAGACAGTTGTAGGGAAACAAAATGGCGGAAAGTGAACTTGAGAGTGCGGCGCCGGAATGGATTGACCAGAGGATCGGGACCGCCTGGACCAGGGGCTGAAGGTGAGTGTCCTGGGACTGAGCCGCTGCTCGGAGCCGCGATGGGCGCAGCCCGGGGGGTGAGGAGCAGGGCTGCGAGTGAGCCGGACCCTCATCCTCCCTAAAGTGCGGGGCCCAGACTCGGCCCCCAGACTCCAGCTGGGACTGAAGCAGAGTTTGATCCAGGCTCGGCTCAGCACAGCGGCCGGACTCTTGTCCTCTCACCCCGCTCGCTTCTGTCTGGAAAGCCCCGGATCCCCAGCACAGACTTTATTCTCCGCTTTGTTCACCGGTGCCACCACCTTCCGAGATTTGAGCCCCAACACCCCCGGCTCTCTCTCTCCTCCCGCCCCCTTTAAAATCCCCCCCCGTTTGGCTCCTCTTGTCTCCTCATTCTCCCCCAGACTCTCCGCCCTCCCTCACACTCTCTGCACTCAATCCCACCGGCCCTGTGTCCGCCCATTCCCCCAGCCTGTCTGTCCTCCTCACTCGTCACCACACGGCCCAGGCTCGGCTCATCGGCGCGGCACTCAGTCCCGCCCCGAGTTCACGGCAGCTTCACACCGACACAACCGGCCTCAGAGCCACAGACAATTTGATGGGACAGTGTAGAGGGAGCTTTACTCTGTATCTAACCCGTGCTGTACCTGCCCTAGGAGTGTTTGATGGGACAGTGTAGAGGGAGCTTTACACTGTATCTAACCCGTGCTGTACCTGCCCTGGGCGTGTTTGATGGGACAGTTGTACAGTGTACCCTCTCCCGGTCTCTGTCTCTCTCTCCCCCCTCTGTCTCTGTAATTGAAGCAGATTGGTTATTTTGTAAATTTATCTGAAATTTTAGAGCAATGGACAAGCGATTCCTGCTGATCGCGTATTTCCATATAGGACACAGATGCTTCGGGGGAACAGAGCTCTCGGTCATGTTGAAATAATGCTAAACAGGTTACTGTAGAGACCGCCTAGCAGTGGAAGGAAACTATGTCAGCAAATCTATAAAAAGAGTAAAATACATATCCTAATCATGGGAGATTTTAGCTACACCAAATAATCCGTCAATGAGAGGAAGGGAAAAGGGAATGGAGTATTTGCAGTGTGTTCAGGACTCCTTTCTTACCCAGTATGTAAGAAGCCCAACGAGAGAGGATTCACTGATGGATCTATAATGGGAAATGAACCAGAGCAGATAAGAGAAGTAAACTTAGGTGAAAATCTAGACAGTATAGATCACAACATAGTAATAACGATTGACAAAGACATAAGTAGTAATAAGATTGTGAAATAGCTGATTTTGAGGTGATGACAATGGAACTAGGGAAGATAAACATGGAACAGAAGAGACAGACAGAGAGAGAGAACAGCAGTGGGAAATATTTAAAAAGGTGATCAGTAGCGTTCAAGAGAAATATATTCCACTGCAAAACAAGAACTAACTAGCCAATAATAAAACACCAGGGCTGAATAAAGAGATGAGGGTAAAATGGACACTGAAGAAAAATGCTGAGTACAGTGAAAATAAAGGAGAGGATGACAAAAGGTAATTGGAAGAGGCTGGGAAAGAATAAGAAAAACAATAGGAAGGTGAGAAGGAACTGCAAAATTAAATTATCAAGGAATATTAAAAGCAATAGTGAAGTATCGTACAGGCACATAAATAATAGGAAATTCAGGATAGGGACAGAGCCACAAGATAAACCAACAGGTAATGACAGTGAAATGGCAGGAATATTGGATACAAAAGCCTGACCTGCTGAGTATTTGCAGCGCCTGACTGGCTGAGTATTTCCAGCATTTTCTGTTTGTTTCAGATGGCCCAGAAATTCGGGTCTCCACGGGTGAGTACGCACGGGGTACTCGCCCGTAGGCCGAATGGAAGTGCCGGTTTTCTGCATGCACTGCGCATGCGCGGGAAACCGACACTTCCGTTCCTCTGAACGAAGAGGTTCAGAGGTCGAACGCGCGTGCAGGAGAGGCTGCGCGTGCGCATCAAACTTACAATTCTTTTTACAGGTTTTCCCGGGATCGTAAGCCTGCAGGATTTAGAAATATAAAAAGCAGGCGTAAGGCCTGCTTTTTACAACGTAAGTGGGCAATTAATTAAAATTAAAAAAAAATTCCACAGGTTTATTATTTTTAAATATTTTAAAGCAAGGTAAGTTTATTTTTAGCCCCGTTAGAATATAAAATTATTTTTTTCAAAAATTTAAATTATTGTTTAAAATAGTTATTTAATGTAATTTATAGTTTATTTAAAAAGTGTGATTTAAAAATAAAAAATTATTTGAAGGTTTACTGCTATTTTGGGGCCGTAGTATTTACGTCTTGACAGCTCTTCCTGTCAATACTTATGAATGGAGCATTCCCTGCTCCGATTGGCTGCCCATGGCCCAGGGGACGCATCAAACTAACCGCGCCCCTGGGACACGCAAGCACTGCGCGCCGGCAGTTGGAGCAGGCCCAGGATCAGAATTCCACGGTGGCCCACAGCACAACGGCCGGCGCGCTAGGTAAGTGCAGGTCGGGGGCTTACACCCGCGGGAAGCCCCTGACCCGAATTTCTGGGCCATTGGACAGTTACTTTGCCTCAGTTTTTACCAAGTAGATGAAAAAGGTGGACATGACATTGGAAGAAGAGATGAGAAGAGAGATCAAGACATATAAAATAGAAAGGGTGAAATAATTGATAAACTAGCAAAAGTTAGAGAATAAAACCCCTATACTAAAAGAAGCAAGGGAAAGAGAGAGCAGAGGCTCCATTATATATACTCGGGAATAGGGACAGATGCACAAATCATTACAAGCAGGTTAACCAGGCCATGAAAATGCAGACAAAGCACTGGGGTTCATTTCTAGAATGATAGACATGCAAAGCAGAGAAGGTATTTTAAACGTGTATAGAACCTTGGTTAGACCACACGTGGAGTTCTAAAAGCTTTCCCACCACCAAGGTTAAGCTGACTGGCCTGTACTTACCAGGTTTATCTTTCTCTCCTTGTTTGAACCAGGGTGTAACATTTGCAATCCTCCAGTCCTTTGGCACCACCCCTGTAATCGAAGGAGGATTGGAAGATTGTGGTCAGCACCAACGCAATTTCTATCCTTACTCCCCACAGTAACCTCGGGTGCATCCCATCCGGACCGGGTGACCTATTCACTTTATTTACCGCCAGCCTGTCTGGTACGTCCTCTTTATCTATTTTTATGTCATCCAGTATCCCAGCAATCTCCTTGTTTACCATAACTTTGACAAATGCTCTTCCTTAGTTAACGCTGATGCAACGTACTCATTTAATACCTCAGACATGCCTTCTGCCTCCACCAGTAGTTCTCCATTTTGGTTCCTAATCGGCCCCACCGCTCCTCTGACGACGCTTTTTCTGTTAATATGCCTGAAGGCGACCTTTTGGATTACCTTTATATAATTTTGTGGTGAATTCTGAAAAGCCATGGTACAGCACTTGAAACAATCTTCAGCAATGGGCTGGGTGTCAGAGGGTCAAAACGCCGACCTTTCACCCCTACCGATCTGAAGGTCTTGTGTAAAATGAATGTGGGGATTTCAAACACAGTCCTTGGTGAGAGGTCGGATTTGTGCCAAACTAGGCCGTTTGACAGTTCAAGATTTCCACTCGGCTTTGTGTGAAGACGTGCTTCCTGACCTCACCCCTGAATGGACTATTTATAATGTAAATATTATGCCCTCTTGTTCTGGACTTCGCCACTAGAGGAAAGAGTTTCTCTGTCATTTTGACCAACTTGATTTGAGGTTTTTGACGAGATAACAGAGGGTGGATGAGAGCTGTTCAGTTGATGCTGTGTATATGGACTTTAAAAAGTCCTTTGATGAAGTATCACGTAATAGGCTTGTTAGCAAAATTGAAGCCTGTGGGATAGAAGGGGCAGTAGCAGCAGGGATACAAAATTGTCTAAGGGATAGAAAGCAGAGAGTTGTGGTGAATGCTGTTTTTTGGACTGCAGGGAGGTATTCAGTGGTGTTCCCCGGGGATTAGTGCCAGGATAACTGCTGGTTATCCCCAGAGACCAGGTAAGGCCTCACAGCGTCGGCGGGAAACTCGAGCGGCAGAGCGGGGCTATAAAAGGCCCCAGAGACCAGGTAAGGCCTACCAGTCTCGGAACTCCGAACTCGGAGGGAAGGAGAGAGGTAAAAAGTAATCCAAGTGTGACGTCACCAGAAAGCGGGTAAGTGGTTGGTAAGTATTTCTTTTTTAAGCTTAAACTCTGGTTTATAGTTTCTAAGGTGCGATATTCATCATCTAGAATCGGGGCAGAGTGTATTTAAAAATAATAAATTTAATTAATTACAAAGAATGGGCGATCAGGTGATGTGTTGCTGCTGCAATATGTGGGAGCTGGTAGACACCATTAATGCTCACGGTGATCACATTTGCAGTAAGTGTTGGCTGCTCGAGGAATTCCGGCTCCATGTTGAAGAGCTGGAGTCCGAGCTTCAAACACTGAGACACATCAGGGAGGGGGAGAGTTACCTGGACTCTGTGTATCAGGAGGTAGTCACACCAATTAGATTAATTAATTCAGATGTAGTCCGTGGCCAGGGTCAGGATGCTGTGACTAGAAGTGAGGCAGGTACGGGGATCCAGGAGCTAGTGTTGGAGGAGCCGCAGCCCTTGCTCTTGTCCAACAGGTTTGAGGCTCTTACTCCCTGTGAGGATGGGAACAGGGACTGCAGGGAGGATGAGCAACCTGGCCACAGCACCGTGGAGCGGGGGGCCATTCAACTGGGGGGAGTTAAAAGAAATGTTGTAGTGGTAGGGGATAGTATCGTTAGGGGGATAGATAGGGTTCTTTGCAGCCGAGAGCAAGAGTCCCGAAGGCTGTGTTGCCTGCCCGTTGCCAGGGTTCAGGACATCTCCTCTGGGCTGGAGAGAAACTTGGAGTGGGAGGGGGAGGATCCAGTTGTCATGGTCCATGTTGGTACCAACGACATAGATAGGACAAGGAAGGAGGTTCTGCTGAGAGAGTTTGAGCAGCTAGGGGCCAAATTAAAAAGCAGAACCACAAGGGTAATAATCTCTGGATTACTACCTGAGCCACGTGCAAATTTGGCTAGGGTAAATAAAATTAGAGAGTTAAATGCGTGGCTCAAAGACTGGTGTGGGAGAAATGGGTTTTGCTTCCTGGGACACTGGTATCAGTACTGGGACAGGAGAGAGCTGTTCCGTTGGGACGGACTTCACTTGGCCAGTGCTGGGACTAGAATCCTGGCGAATCGAATAACTAGGGCTGTAGAGAGGGCTTTAAACTAATTAGTGGGGCGGAGGTTTTAAGAGAGCGAAAAATAAAAATGACAGCGGAGAAGGCAATAGAGCAAGGTAGCAGTGGGGGAATTAAAAACCAGAGCGTGTCAGGAAGGGACAGAATGTATAATGATAGAGGTAAAGTCGTAAAAGGGGTAAAAGCAGGAATAAATTGTCAGAAAACATATTTGAAAGTTCTTTATCTGAATGCACGCAGCATTCCTAACAAAATTGACGAGTTGACGGTGCAAATAACTACACATGGGTATGATCTGGTGGCCATTACGGAAACATGGCTGCAAGATAATCATGACTGGGAACTAAACATACAAGGGTATTTGACAATTAGGAAGGACAGACAGGAAGGAAAGGGAGGTGGGGTTGCTATGTTAATCAAGGATGAAATCACTGCAATAGTCAGAAATGATATTGGGTCAAAGGATCAGGATAGTGAAACAATTTGGGTGGAGATAAGGAATAATAAGGGGAAAAAGTCACTAGTGGGCGTAGTCTATAGGCCTCCTAACAGTTGCAACTCTGTTGGTCGGAGTAGAAGTCAGGAAATAGTTGGGGCTTGTAATAAGGGAACAGCTATAATCATGGAATAACAACAGAAAATGCTGGAAAAACTCAGGTCAGGCAACATCCGTGGAGAGAAATTTGAGTTGACGTTTCGGGTCAAACCCTTCTTCAAAACTAGAAAGAAAAGAAAATAGATCGAAGGCAGGGCTATAATCATGGGGGATTTTAACTTTCATATTGACTGGATTAATCAAATTGGGCATGGCAGCATTGAGGAAGAGTTCATAGAGTGTATTAGGGACGGGTTCCTTGAGCAGTATGTAACTGAACCAACCAGGGGGCAGGCAATCTTAGATCTGGCCCTGTGTAATGAGACAGGATTAATAAAAAATGTCCGAGTAAAGGATCCCCTTGAAATGAGTGACCATAATATGGTTGAATTCCAAATTCAGTTTGAGGGTGAGAGAGTTGGATCTCAAACCAGCATACTAAGCTTTAAAAAAAGGAGACTATGAAGGTATGAGAGTAGAATTGACTAAAGTGGACTGGGAAAACAGATTAAAGTGTAAGACGGTACAAGAGCAGTGGTCGACATTCAAGGAGATATTTCGCATCTTTCAAGATAAATATATTCCACTGAGGAAAAAGGGGAGTAAAAGAAAAGACAGCCATCCGTGGCATAGTAAAGTAATAAAGGATAGTATTCTACTGAAAACAAGGGCACATAAATTAGCCAAATCTAGTGGGAGGATAGAAGATTGGGAAGCATTTAAAAGCCAGCAAACAATAACTAAAAGATTAATTAAGAAAGGGAAGATAGATTATGAAAGTAAACTAGCAAAAAATATAAAAACAGATAGCAAGAGTTTCTACAGCTATATAAAAAGAAAAAGGGTGGCTAAAGTGAACGTTGGTCCCTTAGAGGATGGGACCGGGAAACTAGTGGTGGGCAACATGGAGTTGGCAAAGACGCTGAACAAATATTTTGTATCAGTCTTTACAGTAGAGGACACTAATAATATCCCAACACTGGACAAACTGGGGGCAATGGGGGGGGGGGAGGAGCTAAGCACGTATAAAATCACTAAGGAGATGGTACTCAGTAAAATAATGGGACTTAAGGCGGATAAATCCCCCGGACCTGATGGCCTACATCCTAGGGTCTTGAGAGAAGTGGCGGTAGGGATTGTGGATGCATTGGTGATCATTTTCCAGAACTCCCTGGACTCCGGAAAGGTCCCGGCAGATTGGAAAACTGCTAATGTAACACCCTTATTTAAGAAGGGAAGTAGACAAAAAGCTGGAAACTATAGACCAGTTAGCCTAACATCTGTGGTTGGCAAAATGTTGGAGTCCATTATTAAGGAAACAGTAACAGAGCATTTGGATAAACATAATTTAATAGGACAGAGTCAGCATGGTTTTACGAAGGGGAAGTCATGTTTGACAAATTTGCTCGAATTATTTGAGGATGTAACATACAGGGTGGATAAAGGGGAACCAGTGGATGTCATGTATTTGGACTTCCAAAAGGCATTCGACAAGGTTCCACACAAAAGATTACTGATCAAGATAAAAAATCACGGGATTGGGGGTAATATACTGGCATGGGTGGAAGATTGGCTATCTAACAGAAAACAAAGAGTTGGGATAAATGGTTCGTTCTCGGGCTGGCAATCAGTAACTAGTGGTGTTCCGCAGGGGTCAGTGCTGGGACCCCAACTCTTTACAATCTATATTAACGATTTGGAGGAAGGGACCGAGTGCAACATATCCAAGTTTGCCGACGATACAAAGATGGGAGGGAAAGCAGTGAGTGAGGAGGACATAAAAAACCTGCAAAAGGACATAGACAGGCTAAGTGAGTGGGCAGAGATTTGGCAGACGCAATATAATGTTGGAAAGTGTGAGGTTATGCACTTTGGCAGAAAAAATCAAAGAGCAAGTTATTATCTAAATGGAGAGAAACTGCAAAGTGCTACAGTACAAAGGGATCTGGGGGTCCTGGTGCATGAAACACAAAAAGTTAGTATGCAGGTGCAGCAGGTGATCAGGAAGGCCAATGGAATCTTGGCTTTTATTGCAAAGGGGATGGAGTATAAAAACAGAAGTCTTGCTGCAGTTATACAGGGTATTGGTGAGGCTACACCTGGAATACTGCGTGCAGTTTTGGTTTCCATATTTAAGAAAAGATATACTTGCTCTCGAGGCGGTTCAGAGAAGGTTCACTCGGTTGATTCCAGAGATGAGGGGGTTGACGTATGAGGAAAGGTTGAGTAGGTTGGGACTCTACTCATTGGAGTTCAGAAGAATGAGAGGCGATCTTATCGAAACATATAAGATTGTGAGGGGGCTTGATCAGGTGGATGCGGTGAGGATGTTTCCACTGATGGGTGAGACTAGAACTAGGGGGCATAATCTTAGAATAAGGGGCTGCCCTTTCAAAACTGAGATGAGGAGAAACTTCTTCACTCAGAGGGTAGTAAATCTATGGAATTTGCTACCCCAGAGAGCTGTGGAAGCTGCAACATTAAATCAATTTAAAATGGAGATAGACATTTTCCTAGCAGATAAGGGAATTAGGGGTTACGGGGAGAGGGTAGGGAAGTGGACGTGAGTCTAGGTTCAGATCAGCCATGATCCTATTGAATGGCGGAGCAGGCCCGAGGGGCCGTATGGCCTACTCCTCCTATTTCTTATGTTCTTATGATATATATTCATGACCTGGATTTGGATAAAGGGCACAATTTTGAAATTTGCAGCTGACTCAACTTGGAAGTGTTTAAAACAGTGAGGAAGTTAGTAATGGACTTCAAGAGGATGTAGACAGGCTGGTGGATTGGACGGACACATGGCAGATGAATTACAACAAAGAAAAGTGTGAGGTTATACAGTTTGGGAGGAAGAATGAGAAGAGACAATGCAAGCGAAATGGTACAGTTTTGAAAAGTGTCCACGAACACAGACCGGGGGGGATGTTTGTGCACAAATCTTTGGTGGCAAGACAGGTTAACAAAGCAATTGTAGTTAATAAAGCCAATGGGATCCTGGGCTTTATAAATAGAGGCGTAGAGTACAAAAACCAGGAATCGATGGTAAACCTGTTTCAGACACGAGTTTGGCCTCAGCTGGAGTATTGTTCAATTCTGGGCACCGCACTCGGAAGGACGTGAAGGCTTTGGAGAAGAGACTTGCTAGAATGGTTTCAGGGATGAGGGATTACGGTTACTTGGAGAGACTGGAGAAGCTGGGATTGTTCTCCTTCGAGCAGAGAAGGTTAAGAGGAGATTTGATCGAGGTGTTCTAAAATGAAGAATTGTTTAGATAGAGTAAATAGAACAACTTGTATTTATATAGCACCTTTAACATAGTGTAACGTCCCAAGGCGCTTCGCAGGAGCCGCATAAGAATATATTAGGGCAGATGACCAAAAGCTTGGTCAAAGAGTTCGGTTTTCAGGAGCGTTTTAAACAGGCCATGAAAATGTAAACACAGCACTGGGGTTCATTTCTAGAGAGATCGAATTGCAAAGCAGCGAAGTTATGTTCAACATGTAGATTCTGTTAGAACCTTGGTTAGACCACACTTGGTGCGCTCTGTACACCGCAGTTCTAGTCTCCTTATTATGAAAAGGATAGCGAGACACTGGAGAAGGTGAAACAAAGATTGACGAGAATTATACCAGAACTGAGAGGTTCTAAGTATCCAGAATGACTGACCGTACTGGGGCTCTTTTCGCCAGAAAAGTGAAGTCCGAGGGGTTATTTATTAGAGATCTGTATAATTATGAAGGGGTTTGATCGGGTAGATGACAAAGATGTTGCCACTTGTGGGGAATCCAAAACTGGGGGTCAAAAACATAAGATAGTCACTAATAAATCCAATAAGGAGCTCAGGAGAAACCACTTCACCCAGAGAGTGGTTAGAATGCAGAGCTTGCTGGCACATGGAGTAGTTGAGGTGAATAGCAGAGTGCCTTTAAGGGGAAGCTGGATAAGTACGAGGTAGAAAGGTATGGACGGATATGATGAAAGGGTGAGGTGAAGTAAGGAGGGTGGAGGCTCGTGTGGAACATAAACACCGGCATGGACCTGTTGGGCTGAGTGGCCTGTTTCTGTGCTGTAAATACTGTGTAATTCTATGGTAAATCCTGAATAGACACGGTACAGCACTCGAAACAATCTTCAGCAAGGGGCTGAGGGTCAAAACTCTGACCCTTCACCCCATCCCATCTGAAGGTCTTGTGTACAATGAATGTGGGGAGTTCAAACACAGTCCTTGGTGAGAGGTCAGATTTATACCACACTGGGCTGTAAATCTGCAGACTGGCTGTTACGTGCCGAACAAGTGCCTTCAAAAGCCTGTTTAAAACCTCTCTCTCCGTCACTGATCTCAATCCACCTACAACCTTAACCCGTTCTCTGCTGCTCAGTCTGTTTGTGTCTCTACGAGCGTGTGTTTCTGTGTCCCACTATACATGTGTTTTTATGTGTGTGTATATGTGGGTATGTCTGTGTAGGTGTTTCTGCATGTGTCTCTTGTGCTGATGTGTGTGTCTATAAACAGAACCCTACCTAATGAAAATAGCACTGTTGCCTCACAGCGCCAGGGACCCGGGTTCGAATCCGGCCTCGGGTGACTGTCTGTGTGGAGTTTGCACATTCTCCCCGTGTTTGCGTGGGTTTTCTCCGGGTGCTCCGGTTTCCTCCCACAGTCCAAAGATGTGCGGGTTAGGTTGATTGGCCATGATAAATTGACCCTTAGTGTTTGGGGGATTAAATACGTGGGGTTACAGGGATAGGGTGGGATATGTGTTCGTATAGGGGTTACGGGGATCGGGTGGGATATGTGTCGGTGCAGGCTCGATGGGCCGAAATGGCCTCTATCTGCACTGTGGGGTTTCTGTGATTCTGTGATATCAATTTTAGGCTTGAATTGTTCAATTGAGCTCCAGCATGAACAGCTTTTTGGAGGAGAGTTCCAGATTTCTACTACCCTTTGTGTGAAGAAGTGCTTCCTGACATCACACCTGAACAGCCTAGCTTTAACTTTAAGCTTTTGCCCCTTGTTCTGGACACTCCCACCAGATGAAATAGTATCTCTCGATCATCATAAAACCTCAATGATCCCATCCTTAATTTTCTATATTCAAGTTTATAAATTCAGGAACAGAAATGGTATGGAGCGGGGAGGGGAACAGAGTAACAGTGGTAATGTCTAGGTAATGAAGAGGGAGCTCAGTATTTTACCTGCCTTTGAGGGCTCAATGCTGACACTATAAAGTGGAGGTAGGAACAGGAGTCGGCTATTCAGCCCCTCGAGCCTGTTCCCCATTCAGTGAGATCATGGCTGATCTATCATAATTCCATCCACCTGTCTTGGCTCTGTATCCTTTCTCGACCCTTGCCTGGCAAAAATCTATTGATCTGGGAATTAAATTATTAATTACGCGAGCATCTACTGCTTTTTGTGGGAGAGTTCCATACTTCTACCTCCCTTTGCGTGAAGAAGTGTTTCCAAACTTCTTTCCTGAATGGCCTGGCTTTGATTTTGAGATTATGTCCCCTTGA
Organism: Somniosus microcephalus; assembly: GCF_052327205.1. Taxonomy (NCBI): domain Eukaryota; kingdom Metazoa; phylum Chordata; class Chondrichthyes; order Squaliformes; family Somniosidae; genus Somniosus; species Somniosus microcephalus. Next base: position 8,994 of record NW_028226359.1, on the reverse strand, counting down.
CCTAGACTCCTCCACCAGTGGAAATAGTTTCTCTCTCTCTACCTTGACAATTCCTTTTAACATCCTTAAAACCTGAATCAAATGAAATCGCCCCTTAACCTTCTATATTCCAGGAAATACAAGCTCAGTTTATGTAATCTCTCCTCACAATCCTGGAACTCCCTCCCTAACAGCACTGTGGGAGTACCTTCACCACATGGACTGCAGCGGTTCCAGAAGGCGGCTCACCAATATCTTCTCGAGGACAATTAGGGATGGGCAATAAATGCTGGCCTTGCCAGCGATGCCCACATCCCAGAAACGAATAAAATAAATATTTTAACCTTTGGTACCCTGGTTACATTCTGGTCTATCTGTGCTGCACTCTCTCCGAGGCCAGTATATCCTTCCTGAGGTGCGGTGCCCAGAACTGAATGCAATTCTCCAGATGGGGTCTTTCCAGAGCTCTCTACAGCTGAAGCACCAACATTCCATTGGCCTCTTTAATTATTTTAGTACCTGTCCACGAGCTTTTACTGATTGAAGTACTTTGACCCCTAAATCTCGCCAGTAAGAGGTGTGGGGTGTGTGTATTTTCTGTTTAAATTGGTGCATTTGATTTAATTTGATTCTGGTATTTAACAGCAACAAACAACTCCTGTAAACCCTCAGCAACTGAATCTCTATTTGGAATAGTTCACCAGTCCCGGCGACTGATCCAACTCGCCCTACGTATCTCTCTGTCCCACTATCCTTCCCCTGTGCGTTTGGATGTTGCAGACCGAAACAGTGAAAGATCCAGTGATGGATTCCCACCAGCCCGAGCTCTCCACGTTCTCACTGAATGAAACCTTCCTTCACAGGAAGCAGGCTCTGTTTGATTGTTTAGGCCCCGTAACCCCTGACCCTGTGTTACTGCTGTCCTAATAATGGGCTGTACTCAGAAATAAAACATACTGCATTGATCACAGCTTCACATCCGTGTCTTGTTTCTCTTTAGGATCAATGTGCCGGAGGACAAGGTGTCTGGGGATGAAATGAGACTGGGAGAAGATTTGTGAATCGCAGGAAATGGGAAGAGGAAACTGGCACAGGGAATCTCTCCAAGTGTCCAATAACACATTCAGAAAGGTACTGAGATAAGATGGCTGTCCCAGAGCATCAGCATTCTGACCGTTTGGGGTTTAAGCTGTTTAACTTGAAACGGTGCCTTCAGGCAGATTGGAAATTGACATCTATTGCATCAGACCGACAGATCGTTTGATGGGACAGTGTAGAGGGAGATTTACACTCAATCTATCCTGTCCATCCTCTATATTGTTTTTTCTCTAGCTGCCTCATTTAATCTCTCTCTCTCTCTCTCTCTCTCTCTCTCTCTCTTTGCCTCAACTCACTCTGCCTCACTCTCGTCTCTTTCTTTCTCAATGGCTCTTATCTCTCCTCGCCTCGTTTTCTCTCTCTCATACACCTTTGCTCTGTCTCTCTTCTCTCTCTATCTCTCATTTCTCTCTGCCTCGCTGTGTCTCATGCTTTCTGCCTTTCTCTTCTCTGCCTCGGTCCCTCCTTCTGCCTCACTCTCAGTCCCCCTCTCTCTGCATGTATCGACTGTTATCCTGAAAAGTGGACCTGGTGTTGTGCCAAGTCGACACTTAACCCTTTCCCCCTCAGAGCGGACTAAGTGATATACAAAGTCGACGCTTAGCTTTGGTACAGATGACAGACTTCGAGTGAAGGATGGTTCAAAACGGTCTTTATTCACAGGTCTGGGGAGAACCTTCTGAGATCCCTCTCGGATCCGACTCCACCGATTCCCTAGCAACAATTACAGTTATACAAAAATCAAACCCCTGCCCTAGGGGCGGGGATAAAGCTTATCAGCATATACAGAGTAATAGCTAAATGGCAATTATAAACCATGACATTTCATCATCTTGCTGCCCACAAATCCCACATTTCAGTTATCAGTTTGTCCCATCACCTCCTGTGACTGTGGGCCTCATCTTAATTGCTCTACAACCATCCATTTTCCCGTAGCCAGGTGGTTTTGCTTGTTACATGTTGTCTTAAGATAACAGTCCTCATTAAGGCGTGCAAAGCACAGACTTTCGGCCTCGTCTCGGGTTACCTCTGCAAAGCAAGCACATTCTGATTAGTCCCACCATACTTTGAAGAATGGAACCCTGTTGTGATTTACAACAAACAAATTCTTAGGTGCGTTATCTTGCATATGTGTTGCCTGGCCAAATAGACCTCCTCCCCAATCTTCCCATGAGTTGTTCTGCAGTTTAATCTCTCAGGATTTGAAGTCACTTAATCATGTTTTAAAACTTAGCTGGGTAAATACAATATACAGACCTCTATATCGTTTAACTCAGGGTAGGGATTAACCCATTATCTCCACCTTGTACATTGGTGCTGCATTATACATATTCTAACATAAAAACGAAATTATACATATTCTAACATTAAAAACTAAGGTATAATAGTAATTTGGCTACTTCAGTCCCCCCTTATGGTCCATGGGTCATTTTGACCCAATACAGCCAATATGCTGCAGTTTAAGATTGTTTGCTACGAGGACCATCGCCCTAGTGGTCCCAAGCCAGGGTGTCTAGTACTCATACTTCCGCAATCCTAAACGCAGTCTTCATAATGATTCTCCTCACGCCCTACCCCTTGCTTGTTGGTGGTTAGCAACAGTGTTTCTTTCTCTTCTTCCTTCGTTATTCGTTTGGTTATGGCCTGTGCTAGGTTGTGGTTCTTTCGCCATCGGCAATATCCACAAAGTAAGAACAAAGGGATCATTAATACGGCGCCTTGCACAACTACCAGCACGTGTGACATGATCCTGATCCAGGGGTGTATATCGACATTTAGCCCCCAATTCCAGATCTTATTGTACCAAGGAGTTTCCGCTAATGTTGTACCAATGTCTTTTTGTCGTTTCTTTAAGTCTTCCTCTATTTTATGATAATACTTTAAAATTTCCTTCGTTTCCTGCTGTACTTTCTTCCAAGCCTCCTCTTCCTCTAACTTAGGAATTGCTTTGGGCTCTGGTATGACATAAGCTTCAACCTCTTTATTAAGTACCATACTATCAAGTGACCATGTTTTCGTTTCCTGTGGTCTTGGGTGTATATATTGATGTCCTATCTGTGTAGATATCTTTGGATCAAAACAAAAGTTTGGTTGGGGATTGGGACAAATCATATCTTGATATTCATATTTCTCTTCAGTTGTGGTGACACAAAATGTCCCGTTGTTCCTTGGTGTTACCCTTGGGTGTACCTCAAGGGTGCAATTGGTGTTTTTTGTGAATCCGCACTCGGATGTGTCTCCTTCGGTGGGGGGGGTGTGTGCACGCCCATGTCCTTCCCTTATGGTGGCACCCGTCCATTATCACCCCCCTTAAGGTTCCATTCTTCTGTTTATTATCTTCATTCCCTTCCCAAAGTGCCTTGGTAGGGACATCATGATATTTAACCCAACTTTCCCTTTGTATCTCTCCTATGTTAATCACGTCGTATAGGGGCTGTCCCTCTTCTGGGAGTTGTGGGATGGCTAGTACAAAGCCAATCACCTTAGTCCATGGGGTCAGACAATTGCCTGCCCGGTATACTTGTCCCATTTTACGCCCCTTACATAGGCTTTTATTTGTGTCAATCCAAGGTTCCAGATCCTCATTAGTAATCCAGTCAGGGATCTGTCCATTATTTATTTGCCTCATGTTATGCTGAGCATTTGACAATAGCCATGAGTCATACATGGCACATAATAGTTCCTTATGGGTTTGGCGAGAAGCATTGTCAAGTCGATCAATAATTGTATTGATTGCTTCTGCATGGGGGGCTACTACCTCTTCCACCCCCAACAATTGCATTATTGTTTGTTTTCCTCCCAGTGCCAATTGCTGGCTATTTCCAGTGGCTTGTTTTAGTAACTTCTCTATTTTTGCTTGTAGTTCCTCTACTCCTTCGTTTACTCCTTCTATGTCCAAGCTATTAACTGTTGCTAACCCGGCCGCATACCCTGCTCCGGCCATTTCCAATACTCCCCGTTTCTTACGTCTTTGTAAGAGGTTTTCCCTGTGGACCCTCTAATTGTTTTACCCACAGGGAGTTCCATATTTGCTTTGTATGATTGTTACACATCGCGGGCATCTCTAGAGTACTCCTATTAATGGCAACCTTAATAATTCTATGTGTTACACTAAAGTACACCCCATCTTGTGATTTCCTTCTTATTAAACCCCCGGGTACCCCTTTTTCCATTGGTGGGCAAGTTAGTGCAGTGAGGGTATTTTTATGCTTGTTGCTTTTCCTTTGTAACCCTATCCCCTCCGTCCTTTCCCTGATTTCCATCTGTAATATTTGTCCTCGCCGGGATCCCTTTTTGCGTTCTGCATTATAACATCCTATCATTCCCCTTTGTCTTTTACCTATTTTGGGCCAATTTAGTGTATTCGAACTCTGTCCCAAATATGGGAGCCCTGTGTAATTTGGTGTAATCTCAACTGCTTTATTGAATCCGAATCCTGTATCTGCAAAATATCCCTTTCCTACTTGAAACTTTGGAGTTATTTGAACATTGTCCTTAGTACATAGGCACTCTATTTTAATCCCTTCGCCCTCCATGACCTGGACAAACAAAGTCCCGTTAGCTGTACTTTTGTATTCACAATAATCACAGTAGACAGTCATATCGCATCCGCTTCCCGAAGCCGCCCCCCATTCTAATGGTGGCGTATTGTTAGTGGGCATTTTGATTCCATTCTGGATGATAATTATGTTTGAAGTCGGTTCGATACCAAAGAGCATCAGAAGTCCCACTACAGACTCAGGGATGGCAGGAATGACGTATGAGGAGAGATTGTGTCGATTGGGCTTATACTCACTGGAGTTTAGAAGATCGAGAGGGGATCTCATCGAAACCTACAAAATTCTGTCAGGCCTGGACAGACTAGATGCAGGAAGGATGTTTATGATGGCCGGGGAGTCCAGAACCAGGGGTCATAGTCTAAGGATAAGGGGTAAGCCATTTAGAACTGAAATGAGGAGGAATTTCTTCACCCAGAGAGTGGTGAACCTGTGGAATTCTCTGCCACAGAGGGCGGTGGAGGCCAGTTCATTAAATATATTCAAAGAAGAGTTGGATATATTTCTTAAGGCTAAAGGGGTCAAGGGATATGGGGAGAAGGCAGGGACAGGGTACTGAATTTGGATGATCAGCCATGATCTCATTGAATGGCGGAGCAGGCTCGAAGGGCCGAATGGCCTACTCCTGCTCCGATCTTCTATGTTTCTACGTATATTTGACCATTAACTCCCGAGTTGCTCGCGCCTGCCACTAGACCCAGCGCTTATACTTAGCCATAGAATTCCGATGAGAGCGCGAATGATGCTCCACTTCATTTTTTTCTGCATTTATCGTTCCTGTAAAGATAAATAAAGGGGGCCAGTCGTCACCAGCCAATTAGAACGGATAAGAATAGAATAATTCTATCAGTTCAAACTGCTGTACATCTTGTTCATTTCTTGGTCTGTGGCTCTGTCTCCAGATATACTTGAAGATGCAAACCACGACGTATAATATTAACATCCCGCACAGCCCTAGCATCTATATATTTAATAAAGGAATCGATCTGTCTGTCCGTCCGTCTGTCCGTCCGTCCTTCCTTCCTTCTGCCATAGAGCGTAGCTACGCGTGCGTTACGTCGAAAGAAAGCTTACCTTTCCGAAACGCTGGTAAGCGTATTTACGTTTCGGCCGGACGAAAATCGCGCCCGCGGTATCCGAAAAACCTTCAACATTCTGCTCATTATCCGCTCATTAGCGACCGAGTGACCTCGAGGTCGACCAATCGTATGCCGGGTTGCTGGCGCGTGCGGCCGGGCCCTCCTACGGTCGAGTGACGGGACGATTGACCAATCCTACGCTTTGGTGACCTGACGGTCGACCAATCGGTGCGTGTGTGGGCGGGCCTTATCGTTCTGAACCAAGGTGAGTAGCCGCCATCTTGCTTCAATTCTTTTTCCTGCTTTCTGCGTCTTTCTTTTCAAATATACATTTCCAGCAAATATAAAGTTGCTTTTAAAACACAAATTGTTTTTGAAAAAAGTTAATTAATTTGTAAATCTTTTCTCTAACCTCTATAATTCTCCTACCTTTCACCGTTTTTCCAGGCCCGGGGCCTAGGCCTCGCTCTCCTCCCCCCCAGTCGCTCGCTCGCTCTCCTCCCCCCCAGTCGCTCGCTCGCTCTCCTCCCCCCCAGTCGCTCGCTCGCTCTCCTCCCCCCCAGTCGCTCGCTCGCTCTCCTCCCCGCCCAGTCGCTCGCTCGCTCTCCTCCCCCCCCAGTCGCTCGCTCGCTCTCCTCCCCCCCAGTCGCTCGCTCGCTCTCCTCCCCCCAGTCGCTCGCTCGCTCTCCTCCCCCCCAGTCGCTCGCTCGCTCTCCTCCCCCCCAGTCGCTCGCTCGCTCTCCTCCCCCCCAGTCGCTCGCTCGCTCTCCTCCCCCCCAGTCGCTCGCTCGCTCTCCTCCCCCCCAGTCGCTCGCTCGCTCTCCTCCCCCCCAGTCGCTCGCTCGCTCTCCTCCCCCCCAGTCGCTCGCTCGCTCTCCTCCCCCCCAGTCGCTCGCTCGCTCTCCTCCCCCCCAGTCGCTCGCTCGCTCTCCTCCCCCCCAGTCGCTCGCTCGCTCTCCTCCCCCCCAGTCGCTCGCTCGCTCTCCTCCCCCCCAGTCGCTCGCTCGCTCTCCTCCCCCCCAGTCGCTCGCTCGCTCTCCTCCCCCCCAGTCGCTCGCTCGCTCTCCTCCCCCCCAGTCGCTCGCTCGCTCTCCTCCCCCCCAGTCGCTCGCTCGCTCTCCTCCCCCCCCAGTCGCTCGCTCGCTCTCCTCCCCCCCAGTCGCTCGCTCGCTCTCCTCCCCCCCCAGTCGCTCGCTCGCTCTCCTCCCCCCCCAGTCGCTCGCTCGCTCTCCTCCCCCCCCAGTCGCTCGCTCGCTCTCCTCCCCCCCCCAGTCGCTCGCTCGCTCTCCTCCCCCCCCAGTCGCTCGCTCGCTCTCCTCCCCCCCAGTCGCTCGCTCGCTCTCCTCCCCCCCAGTCGCTCGCTCGCTCTCCTCCCCCCCAGTCGCTCGCTCGCTCTCCTCCCCCCCAGTCGCTCGCTCGCTCTCCTCCCCCCCAGTCGCTCGCTCGCTCTCCTCCCCCCCAGTCGCTCGCTCGCTCTCCTCCCCCCCAGTCGCTCGCTCGCTCTCCTCCCCCCCAGTCGCTCGCTCGCTCTCCTCCCCCCCAGTCGCTCGCTCGCTCTCCTCCCCCCCAGTCGCTCGCTCGCTCTCCTCCCCCCCAGTCGCTCGCTCGCTCTCCTCCCCCCCAGTCGCTCGCTCGCTCTCCTCCCCCCCAGTCGCTCGCTCGCTCTCCTCCCCCCCAGTCGCTCGCTCGCTCTCCTCCCCCCAGTCGCTCGCTCGTCTCCCCCAGTCGCTCGCTCTCCCCCCCCAGTCGCTCGCTCGCTCTCCTCCCCCCCAGTCGCTCGCTCGCTCTCCTCCCCCCCAGTCGCTCGCTCGCTCTCCTCCCCCCCAGTCGCTCGCTCGCTCTCCTCCCCCCCAGTCGCTCGCTCGCTCTCCTCCCCCCCAGTCGCTCGCTCGCTCTCCTCCCCCCCAGTCGCTCGCTCGCTCTCCTCCCCCCCAGTCGCTCGCTCGCTCTCCTCCCCCCCAGTCGCTCGCTCGCTCTCCTCCCCCCCAGTCGCTCGCTCGCTCTCCTCCCCCCCAGTCGCTCGCTCGCTCTCCTCCCCCCCAGTCGCTCGCTCGCTCTCCTCCCCCCCAGTCGCTCGCTCGCTCTCCTCCCCCCCAGTCGCTCGCTCGCTCTCCTCCCCCCCAGTCGCTCGCTCGCTCTCCTCCCCCCCCAGTCGCTCGCTCGCTCTCCTCCCCCCCAGTCGCTCGCTCGCTCTCCTCCCCCCCAGTCGCTCGCTCGCTCTCCTCCCCCCCAGTCGCTCGCTCGCTCTCCTCCCCCCCAGTCGCTCGCTCGCTCTCCTCCCCCCCAGTCGCTCGCTCGCTCTCCTCCCCCCAGTCGCTCGCTCGCTCTCCTCCCCCCCAGTCGCTCGCTCGCTCTCCTCCCCCCCAGTCGCTCGCTCGCTCTCCTCCCCCCCAGTCGCTCGCTCGCTCTCCTCCCCCCCAGTCGCTCGCTCGCTCTCCTCCCCCCAGTCGCTCGCTCGCTCTCCTCCCCCCCAGTCGCTCGCTCGCTCTCCTCCCCCCCAGTCGCTCGCTCGCTCTCCTCCCCCCCAGTCGCTCGCTCGCTCTCCTCCCCCCCAGTCGCTCGCTCGCTCTCCTCCCCCCCAGTCGCTCGCTCGCTCTCCTCCCCCCAGTCGCTCGCTCGCTCTCCTCCCCCCCAGTCGCTCGCTCGCTCTCCTCCCCCCCAGTCGCTCGCTCGCTCTCCTCCCCCCCAGTCGCTCGCTCGCTCTCCTCCCCCCCAGTCGCTCGCTCGCTCTCCTCCCCCCCAGTCGCTCGCTCGCTCTCCTCCCCCCCAGTCGCTCGCTCGCTCTCCTCCCCCCCAGTCGCTCGCTCGCTCTCCTCCCCCCCAGTCGCTCGCTCGCTCTCCTCCCCCCCAGTCGCTCGCTCGCTCTCCTCCCCCCCAGTCGCTCGCTCGCTCTCCTCCCCCCCAGTCGCTCGCTCGCTCTCCTCCCCCCCAGTCGCTCGCTCGCTCTCCTCCCCCCCAGTCGCTTCGCATCGCTCTCCTCCCCCCCAGTCGCTCGCTTCGCTCTCCTCCCCCCCAGTCGCTTCGCTTCGCTCTCCTCCCCCCCAGTCGCTCGCTCTCGCTCTCCTCCCCCCCAGTCGCTCGCTTCGCTCTCCTCCCCCCCAGTCGCTCGCTCGCTCTCCTCCCCCCCAGTCGCTCGCTTCGCTCTCCTCCCCCCAGTCGCTCGCTCGCTCTCCTCCCCCCCAGTCGCTCGCTTCGCTCTCCTCCCCCCCAGTCGCTCGCTCGCTCTCCTCCCCCCCAGTCGCTCGCTCGCTCTCCTCCCCCCCAGTCGCTCGCTCGCTCTC
>NW_028226358.1:0-46730 GCF_052327205.1 Somniosus microcephalus | reverse complement strand
GTGATTGGCTTGGGTATATGGGGACTGGGAGAGTTGGGAATTGGTTGGATATATGGGGAGTGGGAGAGTTGGGACTGGGTTGGGTATATGGGGAGTGGGAGAGTTGGGATTGGGTTGGATATATGGGGAGAGGGAGGGTTGGGATTGGGTTGGATTTCTGGGGAGTGGGAGAGTTGCGATTGGGTTGTTTATATGGGGAGTGGGAGAGTTGGGATCGGGTTGGGTATATGGGGAGTGGAAGTATTGGGATTGGGTTGGATATATGGGGAGTGGGAGAGTTCGGATTGGGTTGGATATATGGGAAGTGGGAGAGTTGGGATTTGGTTGGATATATGGGAAGTGGGAGAGTTGGGATTGGGTTGGTTATATGGGGAGTGGGAGAGTTGGGATTGGGTTGGGTATATGGGGAGTGGGAGAGTTGGGATTGCTTTGGATATATGGGGAGTGGGAGCGTTGGGATTGGGTTGGATATATGGGGAGTGGGAGACTTGGGATTGGGTAGCGTATATGGGGAGTTGGAGAGTTGGGATTGGCTTGGGTATATGGGGAGTGGGAGAGTTGGGATTGGGTTGGGTATATGGGGAGTGGGAGAGTTGGGATTGGTTTGGGTATATGGGGAGTGGGAGAGTTGTGATTGGCTTGGGTATATGGGGACTGGGAGAGTTGGGAATTGGTTGGATATATGGGGAGTGGGAGAGTTGGGACTGGGTTGGGTATATGGGGAGTGGGCGAGTTGGGATTGGGTTGGATATATGGGGAGAGGGAGTGTTGGGATTGGGTTGGATATATGGGGAGTGGGAGTGTTGGGATTGGGTTGAGTATATGGGGAGTGGGAGAGTTGCGATTGGGTTGGTTATATGGAGTGTGGGAGAGTTGGGATCGGGTTGGGTATATGGGGAGTGGAGGTTTTGGGATTGGTTTGGATATATGGGGAGTGGGAGAGTTGGGACTGGGTTGGATATATGGGGAGTGGGAGAGTTGGGATTGGGTTGGATATTTGCGGAGTGGGAGAGTTGGGATTGGGTTGGGTATATGGGGAGTGGGAGAGTTGCGATTGGGTTGTTTATATGGGGAGTGGGAGAGTTGGGATTGGGTTGGGTATATGGGGAGTGGAAGTATTGGGATTGGGTTGGATATATGGGGAGTGGGAGAGTTCGGATTGGGTTGGATATATGGGAAGTGGGAGAGTTGGGATTTGGTTGGATATATGGGAAGTGGGAGAGTTGGGATTGGGTTGGTTATATGGGGCGTGGGAGAGTTGGGATTGGGTTGGGTATATGGGGAGTGGGAGAGTTGGGATTGCTTTGGATATATGGGGAGTGGGAGCGTTGGGATTGGGTTGGATATATGGGGAGTGGGAGAGTTGGGATTGGGTTGGGTATATGGGGAGTGGGAGAGTTGGGATTGGCTTGGATATATGGCAAGGGGCAGAGTTGGGATTGGGTAGGATATATGGGGAGTGGGAGAGTTGGGATTGGGTTGGGTATATGGGGAGTGGGTGAGTTGGGATTGGGTTGGGTATATGGGGAGTGGGAGAGTTGGGATTGGGTTGGATATGTGGGGAGTGGGAGAGTTGGGATTGGGTTGGATATATGGGGAGTGGGAGAGTTGGGATTGGGTTGGGTATATGGGGAGTGGGAGAGTTGGGATTGGTTTGGGTATATGGGGAGTGGGAGAGTTGTGATTGGCTTGGGTAAATGGGGACTGGGAGAGTTGGGATTTGGTTGGATATATGGGGAGTGGGAGAGTTGGGACTGGGTTGGATATATGGGGAGTGGGAGAATTGGGATTGGGTTGGATATATGGGGAGTGGGAGAGTTGGGACTGGGATGGATATATGGGGAGTGGGAGAGTTGGGATTGGGTTGGATAAATGGCGAGTGGGAGAGTTGGGATTGGGTTGGGTATATGGGCAGTGGGAGAGTTGGGATTGGCTTGGGTATATGGGGAGTGGGAGAGTTGGGATTGGGTTGGATATATGGGGAGTGGGAGAGTTGGGATTGGGTTGGGTATATGGGGAGTGGGAGAGTTGGGATTGGGTTGTGTATATGGAGAGTGGGAGAGTTGTGATTGGCTTGGGTATATGGGGACTGGGAGAGTTGGGAATTGGTTGGATATATGGGGAGTGGGAGAGTTGGGACTGGGTTGGGTATATGGGGAGTGGGAGAGTTCGGATTGGGTTGGATATATGGGAAGTGGGAGAGTTGGGATTTGGTTGGATATATGGGAAGTGGGAGAGTTGGGATTGGGTTGGTTATATGGGGAGTGGGAGACTTGGGATTGGGTTGGGTATATGGGGAGTGGGAGAGTTGGGATTGCTTTGGATATATGGGGAGTGGGAGAGTTGTGATTGGCTTGGGTATATGGGGACTGGGAGAGTTGGGAATTGGCTTGGGTATATGGGGAGTGGGAGAGTTGGGATTGGGTTGGATATATGGGGAGTGGGAGAGTTGGGATTGGGTTGGGTATATGGGGAGTGGGAGAGTTGGGATTGGGTTGGATATATGGGGAGTGGGAGAGTTGCGATTGGGTTGTTTATATGGGGAGTGGGAGAGTTGGGATCGGGTTGGGTATATGGGGAGTGGAAGTATTGGGATTGGGTTGGATATATGGGGAGTGGGAGAGTTCGGCTTGGGTTGGATATATGGGAAGTGGGCGAGTTGGGATTTGGTTGGATATATGGGAAGTGGGAGAGTTGGGATTGGGTTGGTTATATGGGGAGTGGGAGAGTTGGGATTGGGTTGGGTATATGGGGAGTGGGAGAGTTGGGATTGCTTTGGATATATGGGGAGTGGGAGCATTGGGATTGCGTTGGATATATGGGGAGTGGGAGACTTGGGATTGGGTAGCGTAAATGGGGAGTGGGAGAGTTGGGATTGGCTTGGGTATATGGGGAGTGGGAGAGTTGTGATTGGGTTGGGTATATGGGGAGTGGGAGAGTTGTGATTGGTTTGGGTATATGGGGAGTGGGAGAGTTGTGATTGGCTTGGGTATATGGGGACTGGGAGAGTTGGGAATTGGTTGGATATATGGGGAGTGGAGAGTTGGGACTGGGTTGGGTATATGGGGAGTGGGAGAGTTGGGATTGGGTTGGATATATGGGGAGAGGGAGTGTTGGGATTGGGTTGGATATATGGGGAGCGGGAGTGTTGGGATTGGGTTGGATACATGGGGAGTGGGAGAGTTGGGACTGGGTTGGATATATGGGGAGTGGGAGAGTTGGGATTGGGTTGGATATATGGGGAGTGGGGGTGTTGGGATTGGGTTGCGTATATAGGGAGTGGGAGAGTTGGGATTGGCTTGGGTATATGGGGAGTGGGAGAGTTGGGATTGGGTTGGATATATGGGGAGTGGGAGAGTTGGGATTGGGTTGGGTGTATGGGGAGTGGGAGAGTTGGGATTGGGTTGGGTATATGGGGAGTGGGAGAGTTGGGATTGGGTTGGGTATATGGGGAGTGGGAGAGTTGGGATTGGGTTGGATATATGGGGAGTGGGAGAGCTGGGTTTGGGTTGGTTATATGGGGAGTGGGAGAGTTGGGATTGGGTTGGGTATATGGGGAGTGGGAGAGTTGGGATTGGGTTGGGTATATGGGGAGTGGGAGAGTTGGGATTGGGTTGGGGTTTTGGGGAGTGGGAGAGTTGGGATTGGGTTGGATATATGGGAAGTGGGAGAGTTGGGATTGGGTTGGATATATGGGAAGTGGGAGAGGTGGGATTGGGTTGGTTTTATGGGGAGTGGGAGAGTTGGGATTGGGTTGGGTATATGGGGAGTGGGAGAGTTGGGATTGCTTTGGATATATGGGGAGTGGGAGCGTTAAGCTTGGGTTGGATATATGGGGAGTGGGAGAGTTGGGATTAGGTTGGGTATATGGGGAGTGGGAGAGTTGGGATTGGCTTGGATATATGGGAAGTGGGAGAGTTGGGATTGGGTTGCGTATATGGGGAGTGGTAGAGTTGGGATTGGTTTGGGTATATGGGGAGTGGGAGAGTTGGGATTGGGTTGGGCATATTGGGAGTCGGAGAGTTGGAATTGGGCTGGATAAATGGGGAGTGGGAGAGTTGGGATTGGGTTGGGGATATGGGGAGTGGGAGAGTTGGGTTTGGGTTGGATATATGGGGAGTGGGAGAGTTGGGATTGGGTTGGATATATGGGGAGTGGGAGAGTTGGGATTGGGTTGGGTATATGGGGAGTGGGAGAGTTGGGATTGGTTTGGTCTATGGGGAGTGGGAGAGTTGGGATTGGCTTGGGTATATGGGGACTGGGAGAGTTGGGATTGGGTCGAGTATATGGGGAGTGGGAGAGTTGGGATTGGGTTGGGTATATGGGGAGCGGGAGAGTTGGGATTGGGATGGGTATATGGGGAGTGGGAGAGTTGGGATTGGGTTCGATATATGGGGAGTGGGAGAGTTGGGATTGGGTTGGATATATGGGGAGTGGGAGAGTTGCGATTGGGTTGGTTATATGGGGTGTGGGAGAGTTGGGATCGGGTTGGGTATATGGGGAGTGGAAGTTTTGGGATTGGTTTGGATATATGGGGAGTGGGAGAGTTGGGACTGGGTTGGATATATGGGGAGTGGGAGAGTTGGGATTGGGTTGGATATCTGGGGACTGGGAGAGTTGGGATTGGTTTGGGTATATGGGGAGTGGGAGAATTGGGATTGGGTTGGGCATATTGGGAGTCGGAGAGTTGGAATTGGGCTGGATAAATGGGGAGTGGGAGAGTTGGGATTGGGTTGGGTATATGGGGAGTGGGAGAGTTGGGTTTGGGTTGGATATATGGGAAGTAGGAGAGTTGGGATTGGGTTGGATATATGGGGAGTGGGAGAGTTGGGATTGGGTTGGGTATATGGGGAGTGGGAGAGTTGGGATTGGTTTGGTATATGGGGAGTGGGAGAGTTGGGATTGGCTTGGGTATATGGGGACTGGGAGAGTTGGGATTGGGTTGAGTATATGGGGAGTGGGAGAGTTGGGATTGGGTTGGGTATATGGGGAGTGGGAGAGTTGGGATTGGGATGGGTATATGGGGAGTGGCAGAGTTGGGATTGGGTTCGATATATGGGGAGTGGGAGAGTTGGCATTGGGTTGGATATGTGGGGAGTGGGAGAGTTGCGATTGGGTTGGTTATATGGGGTGTGGGAGAGTTGGGATCGGGTTGGGTATATGGGGAGTGGAAGTTTTGGGATTGGTTTTGATATATGGGGAGTGGGAGAGTTGGGACTGGGTTGGATATATGGGGAGTGGGAGAGTTGGGATAGGGTTGGATATATGGGGACTGGGAGAGTTGGGATTGGGTTGGATATTTGGGGAGTGGGAGAGTTGGGATTGGCTTGGGTATATGGGGAGTGGGAGAGCTGGGATTGGGTTGGATATATGGGGAGTGGGAGAGTTGGGATGGGGTTGGGTATATGGGGAGTGGGAGAGTTGGGATTGGGTTGTTTATATGGGGAGTGGGAGAGTTGGGATCGGGTTGGGTATATGGGGAGTGGAAGTATTGGGATTGGGTTGGATGTATGGGGAGTGGGAGAGTTCGGATTGTGTTGGATATATGGGAAGTGGGAGAGTTGGGATTTGGTTGGATATATGGGAAGTGGGAGAGTTGGGATTGGGTTGGTTATATGGGGCGTGGGAGAGTTGGGATTAGGTTGGGTATACGGGGAGTGGGAGAGTTGGGATTGCTTTGGATATATGGGGAGTGGGAGCGTTGGGATTGGGTTGGATATATGGGGAGTGGGAGAGTTGGGATTGGGTTGGGTATATGGGGAGTAGGAGAGTTGGGATTGGCTTGGATATATGGCAAGGGGGAGAGTTGGGATTGGGTAGGATATATGGGGAGTGGGAGAGTTGGGATTGGGTTGGGTATATGGGGAGTGGGTGAGTTGGGATTGGGTTGGGTATATGGGGAGTGGGAGAGTTGGGATTGGGTTGGATATGTGGGGAGTGGGAGAGTTGGGATTGGGTTGGATATATGGGGAGTGGGAGAGTTGGGATTGGTTTGGGTATATGGGGAGTGGGAGAGTTGGAATTTGGTTGGATATATGGGGAGTGGGAGAGTTGGGACTGGGTTGGAAATATGGGGAGTGGGAGAATTGGGATTGGGTTGGATATATGGGGAGTGGGAGAGTTGGGACTGGGTTGGGCATATGGGGAGTGGGAGAGATGGGATTGGGTTGGATATATGGGGAGTGGGAGAGTTGGGACTGGGATGGATATATGGGGAGTGGGAGAGCTGGGATTGGGTTGGATAAATGGGGAGTGGGAGAGTTGGGATTGGGTTGGGTATATGGGGAGTGGGAGAGTTGGGATTGGCTTGGGTATATGGGGAGAGGGAGAGTTGGGATTGTGTTGGATATATGGGGAGTGGGAGAGTTGGGATTGGGTTGGGTATATGGGGAGTGGGAGAGTTGGGATTGGGTTGTGTATATGGGGAGTGGGAGAGTTGGGATTGGGTTGGATATATGGGGAGTGGGAGAGTTGGGACTGGGTTGGATATATGGGGAGTGGGAGAATTGGGATTGGGTTGGATATATGGGGAGTGGGAGAGTTGGGACTGGGTTGGGCATATGTGGAGTGGGAGAGATGGGATTGGGTTGGATATATGGGGAGTGGGAGAGTTGGGACTGGGATGGATATATGGGGAGTGGGAGAGTTGGGATTGGGTTGGATAACTGGGGAGTGGGAGAGTTGGGATTGGGTTGGGTATATGGGGAGTGGGAGAGTTGGGATTGGCTTGGGTAAATGGGGAGTGGGAGAGTTGGGATTGGGTTGGGTATATGGGGAGTGGGAGAGTTGGGATTGGTTTGGGTATATGGGGAGTGGGAGAGTTGTGATTGGCTTGGGTATATGGGGACTGGGAGAGTTGGGAATTGGTTGGATATATGGGGAGTGGGAGAGTTGGGACTGAGTTGGGTATATGGGGAGTGGGAGAGTTGGGATTGGGTTGGATATATGGGGAGAGGGAGGGTTGGGATTGGGTTGGATATATGGGGAGTGGGAGAGTTGCGATTGGGTTGTTTATATGGGGAGTGGGAGAGTTGGGATCGGGTTGGGTATATGGGGAGTGGAAGTATTGGGATTGGGTTGGATATATGGGGAGTGGGAGAGTTCGGATTGGGTTGGATATATGGGAAGTGGGAGAGTTGGGATTTGGTTGGATATATGGGAAGTGGGAGAGTTGGGATTGGGTTGGTTATATGGGGAGTGGGAGACTTGGGATTGGGTTGGGTATATGGGGAGTGGGAGAGTTGGGATTGCTTTGGATATATGGGGAGTGGGAGAGTTGTGATTGGCTTGGGTATATGGGGACTGGGAGAGTTGGGAATTGGCTTGGGTATATGGCGAGTGGGAGAGTTGGGATTGGGTTGGATATATGGGGAGTGGGAGAGTTGGGATTGGGTTGGGTATATGGGGAGTGGGAGAGTTGGGATTGGGTTGGATATATGGGGAGTGGGAGAGTTGCGATTGGGTTGTTTATATGGGGAGTGGGAGAGTTGGGATCGGGTTGGGTATATGGGGAGTGGAAGTATTGGGATTGGGTTGGATGTATGGGGAGTGGGAGAGTTCGGATTGTGTTGGATATATGGGAAGTGGGAGAGTTGGGATTTGGTTGGATATATGGGAAGTGGGAGAGTTGGGATTGGGTTGGTTATATGGGGCGTGGGAGAGTTGGGATTGGGTTGGGTATATGGGGAGTGGGAGAGTTGGGATTGCTTTGGATATATGGGGAGTGGGAGCGTTGGGATTGGGTTGGATATATGGGGAGTGGGAGAGTTGGGATTGGGTTGGGTATATGGGGAGTAGGAGAGTTGGGATTGGCTTGGATATATGGCAAGGGGGAGAGTTGGGATTGGGTAGGATATATGGGGAGTGGGAGAGTTGGGATTGGGTTGGGTATATGGGGAGTGGGTGAGTTGGGATTGGGTTGGGTATATGGGGAGTGGGAGAGTTGGGATTGGGTTGGATATGTGGGGAGTGGGAGAGTTGGGATTGGGTTGGATATATGGGGAGTGGGAGAGTTGGGATTGGGTTGGGTATATGGGGAGTGGGAGAGTTGGGATTGGTTTGGGTATATGGGGAGTGGGAGAGTTGGGATTTGGTTGGATATATGGGGAGTGGGAGAGTTGGGACTGGGTTGGAAATATGGGGAGTGGGAGAATTGGGATTGGGTTGGATATATGGGGAGTGGGAGAGTTGGGACTGGGTTGGGCATATGGGGAGTGGGAGAGATGGGATTGGGTTGGATATATGGGGAGTGGGAGAGTTGGGATTGGGTTGGGTATATGGGGAGTGGGAGAGTTGGGATTGGCTTGGGTATATGGGGAGAGGGAGAGTTGGGATTGGGTTGGATATATGGGGAGTGGGAGAGTTGGGATTGGGTTGGGTATATGGGGAGTGGGAGAGTTGGGATTGGGTTGGATATATGGGGAGTGGGAGAGTTGGGATTGGGTTGGATATATGGGGAGTGGGAGAGTTGCGATTGGGTTGTTTATATGGGGAGTGGGAGAGTTGGGATCGGGTTGGGTATATGGGGAGTGGAAGTATTGGGATTGGGTTGGATGTATGGGGAGCGGGAGAGTTCGGATTGTGTTGGATATATGGGAAGTGGGAGAGTTGGGATTTGGTTGGATATATGGGAAGTGGGAGAGTTGGGATTGGGTTGGTTATATGGGGCGTGGGAGAGTTGGGATTAGGTTGGGTATATGGGGAGTGGGAGAGTTGGGATTGCTTTGGATATATGGGGAGTGGGAGCGTTGGGATTGGGTTGGATATATGGGGAGTAGGAGAGTTGGGATTGGCTTGGATATATGGCAAGGGGGAGAGTTGGGATTGGGTAGGATATATGGGGAGTGGGAGAGTTGGGATTGGGTTGGGTATATGGGGAGTGGGTGAGTTGGGATTGGGTTGGGTATATGGGGAGTGGGAGAGTTGGGATTGGATTGGATATGTGGGGAGTGGGAGAGTTGGGATTGGGTTGGATATATGGGGAGTGGGAGAGTTGGGATTGGGTTGGGTATATGGGGAGTGGGAGAGTTGGGATTGGTTTGGGTATATGGGGAGTGGGAGAGGTGGAATTTGGTTGGATATATGGGGAGTGGGAGAGTTGGGACTGGGTTGGAAATATGGGGAGTGGGAGAATTGGGATTGGGTTGGATATATGGGGAGTGGGAGAGTTGGGACTGGGTTGGGCATATGGGGAGTGGGAGAGATGGGATTGGGTTGGATATATGGGGAGTGGGAGAGTTGGGACTGGGATGGATATATGGGGAGTGGGAGAGCTGGGATTGGGTTGGATAAATGGGGAGTGGGAGAGTTGGGATTGGGTTGGGTATATGGGGAGTGGGAGAGTTGGGATTGGCTTGGGTATATGGGGAGAGGGAGAGTTGGGATTGTGTTGGATATATGGGGAGTGGGAGAGTTGGGATTGGGTTGGGTATATGGGGAGTGGGAGAGTTGGGATTGGGTTGTGTATATGGGGAGAGGGAGAGTTGGGATTGGGTTGGATATATGGGGAGTGGGAGAATTGGGATTGGGTTGGATATATGGGGAGTGGGAGAGTTGGGACTGGGTTGGGCATATGTGGAGTGGGAGAGATGGGATTGGGTTGGATATATGGGGAGTGGGAGAGTTGGGACTGGGATGGATATATGGGGAGTGGGAGAGTTGGGATTGGGTTGGATAACTGGGGAGTGGGAGAGTTGGGATTGGGTTGGGTATATGGGGAGTGGGAGAGTTGGGATTGGCTTGGGTAAATGGGGAGTGGGAGAGTTGGGATTGGGTTGGGTATATGGGGAGTGGGAGAGTTGGGATTGGTTTGGGTATATGGGGAGTGGGAGAGTTGTGATTGGCTTGGGTATATGGGGACTGGGAGAGTTGGGAATTGGTTGGATATATGGGGAGTGGGAGAGTTGGGACTGAGTTGGGTATATGGGGAGTGGGAGAGTTGGGATTGGGTTGGATATATGGGGAGAGGGAGGGTTGGGATTGGGTTGGATATATGGGGAGTGGGAGAGTTGCGATTGGGTTGTTTATATGGGGAGTGGGAGAGTTGGGATCGGGTTGGGTATATGGGGAGTGGGAGAGTTGGGATTGGGTTGGTTATATGGGGAGTGGGAGACTTGGGATTGGGTTGGGTATATGGGGAGTGGGAGAGTTGGGATTGCTTTGGATATATGGGGAGTGGGAGAGTTGTGATTGGCTTGGGTATATGGGGACTGGGAGAGTTGGGAATTGGCTTGGGTATATGGCGAGTGGGAGAGTTGGGATTGGGTTGGATATATGGGGAGTGGGAGAGTTGGGATTGGGTTGGGTATATGGGGAGTGGGAGAGTTGGGATTGGGTTGGATATATGGGGAGTGGGAGAGTTGCGATTGGGTTGTTTATATGGGGAGTGGGAGAGTTGGGATCGGGTTGGGTATATGGGGAGTGGAAGTATTGGGATTGGGTTGGATGTATGGGGAGTGGGAGAGTTCGGATTGTGTTGGATATATGGGAAGTGGGAGAGTTGGGATTTGGTTGGATATATGGGAAGTGGGAGAGTTGGGATTGGGTTGGTTATATGGGGCGTGGGAGAGTTGGGATTGGGTTGGGTATATGGGGAGTGGGAGCGTTGGGATTGCTTTGGATATATGGGGAGTGGGAGCGTTGGGATTGGGTTGGATATATGGGGAGTGGGAGAGTTGGGATTGGGTTGGGTATATGGGGAGTAGGAGAGTTGGGATTGGGTAGGATATATGGGGAGTGGGAGAGTTGGGATTGGGTTGGGTATATGGGGAGTGGGTGAGTTGGGATTGGGTTGGGTATATGGGGAGTGGGAGAGTTGGGATTGGTTTGGATATGTGGGGAGTGGGAGAGTTGGGATTGGGTTGGATATATGGGGAGTGGGAGAGTTGGGATTGGGTTGGGTATATGGGGAGTGGGAGAGTTGGGATTGGTTTGGGTATATGGGGAGTGGGAGAGTTGGGATTTGGTTGGATATATGGGGAGTGGGAGAGTTGGGACTGGGTTGGAAATATGGGGAGTGGGAGAATTGGGATTGGGTTGGATATATGGGGAGTGGGAGAGTTGGGACTGGGTTGGGCATATGGGGAGTGGGAGAGATGGGATTGGGTTGGATATATGGGGAGTGGGAGAGTTGGGATTGGGTTGGGTATATGGGGAGTGGGAGAGTTGGGATTGGCTTGGGTATATGGGGAGAGGGAGAGTTGGGATTGGGTTGGATATATGGGGAGTGGGAGAGTTGGGATTGGGTTGGGTATATGGGGAGTGGGAGAGTTGGGATTGGGTTGTGTATATGGGGAGTGGGAGAGTTGGGACTGGGTTGGATATATGGGGAGTGGGAGAATTGGGATTGGGTTGGGTATATGGGGAGTGGGAGAGTTGGGATTGGGTTGGGTATATGGGGAGTGGGAGAGCTGGGTTTGGGTTGGATATATGGGGAGTGGGAGAGTTGGGATTGGGTTGGATATATGGGGAGTGGGAGATTTGGGATTGAGTTGGGTATATGGGGAGTGGGAGAGTTGGGATTGGTTTGGTATATGGGGAGTGGGAGAGTTGGGATTGGCTTGGGTATATGGGGACTGGGAGAGTTGGGATTGGGTTGGATATATGGGGAGTGGGAGAGTTGGGATCGGGTTGGGTATATGGGAAGTGGGAGAGTTGGGATTGGGTTGGTTATATGGGGAGTGGGAGAGTTGGGATTGGCTTGGATATATGGCAAGGGGGAGAGTTGGGATTGGGTAGGATATATGGGGAGTGGGAGAGTTGGGATTGGGTTGGGTATATGGGGAGTGGGAGAGTTGGGATTGGGTTGGATATGTGGGGAGTGGGAATTGGGTTGGATATATGGGGAGTGGGAGAGTTGGGATTGGGTTGGATATATGGGGAGTGGGAGAGTTGGGATTGGGTTGGGTATATGGGGAGTGGGAGAGTTGGGATTGGGTTGGATATATGGGGAGTGGGAGCGTTGGGATTGGGTTGGATATATGGGGAGTGGGAGATTTGGGATTGGGTTGGTTATATGGGGAGTGGGAGAGTTGGGATTGGGTTGGATATATGGGGAGTGGGAGAGTTGGAATTGGGTTGGATATATGGGGAGTGGGAGAGTTGGGATTGGGTTGGATATATGGGAAGTGGGAGAGTTGGGATTGGGTTGGGTATATGGGGAGTGGGAGAGTTGGGATTGGGTTGTGTATATGGGGAGTGGGAGAGTTGGGATTGGGTTGGATATATGGGAAGTGGGAGAGTTGGGATTGGGTTGGATATATGGGAAGTGGGAGAGTTGGGATTGGGTTGGTTATATGGGGAGTGGGAGAGTTGGGATTTGGTTGTGTATATGGGGAGTGGGAGAGTTGGGATTGCTTTGGATATATGGGGAGTGGGAGCGTTGGGATTGGGTTGGGTATATGGGGAGTGGGAGAGTTGGGATTGGTTTGGGTATATGGGGAGTGGGAGAGTTGGGATTGGCTTGGGTATATGGGGACTGGGAGAGTTGGGATTAGGTTGGATATATGCGGAGTGGGAGAGTTGGGACTGGGTTGGATATATGGGGAGTGGGAGAGTTGGGAGTGGGTTGGATATATGGGGAGTTTGAGAATTGGGATTGGAATGGGTATATGGGGAGTTGGAGAGTTGGGATTTGGTTGGATATATGGGGAGTGGGAGATTTGGGATTGGGTTGGATATATGGGAAGTGGGAGCGTTGGGATAGGGTTGGATATATGGGATGTGGGAGAGTTGGGATTGGGTTGGTTATATGGGGAGTGGGAGAGTTGGGATTGGGTTGGGTATATGGGGAGTGGGAGAGTTGGGATTGGGTTGGATATATGGGGAGTGGGACAGTTCGGACTGGGTTGCATATATGGGGAGTGGGAGAGTTGGGATTGGGTTGGATATATGGGGAGTGGGAGAGTTGGGATTGGGTTGGGTATATGGGGAGTGGGAGAGTTGGGATTGGGTTGGGCTTATAGGGGGAGTGGGAGAGTTGGGAATGGGTTGGATATATGGGGAGTGGGAGAGTTGGGATTGTGTTGGCTAAATGGGGAGTGGGAGAGTTGGGATTGGGTTGGGTATCTGGGGAGTGGGAGAGTTGGGATTGGGTTGGGTATATGGGGAGTGGGAGAGTTGGGATTGGGTTGGCTATATGGGGAGTGGGAGAGTTGGGATGGGTTGGGTATATGGGGAGTGGGAGAGTTGGGATTGGGTTGGATATATGGGGAGTGGGTGATTTGGGATTGGGTTGGATATATGGGGAGGGGGAGAGTTGGGATTGGGTTGGGTATATGGGGAGTGGGAGAGTTGGGATTGGGTTGGGTATATGGGGAGTGGGAGAGTTGGGATTGGGTTGGATATATGGGAAGTGGGAGAGTTGGGATTGGGTTGGATATATGGGAAGTGGGAGAGTTGGGATTGCTTTGGATATATGGGGAGTGGGAGCGTTGGGATTGGGTTGGGTATATGGGGAGTGGGAGAGTTGGGATTGGTTTGGGTATATGGGGAGTGGGAGAGTTGGGATTGGGTTGGGTATATGGGGAGTGGGAGAGTTGGGAGTGGGTTGGATATATGGGGAGAGGGAGAGTTGGGATTGGGTTGGTTATATGGGGAGTGGGAGAGTTGGGATTTGGTTGGGTATATGGGGAGTGGGAGAGTTGGAATTGGGTTGGATATATGGGGAGTGGGAGAGTTGGGATTGGTTTGGATATATGGGAAGTGGGAGAGTTGGGATTGGGTTGGGTATATGGGGAGTGGGAGAGTTGGGATTGGGTTGGGTATATGGGGAGTGGGAGAGTTGGGATTGGGTTGGATATATGGGAAGTGGGAGAGTTGGGATTGGGTTGGATATATGGGAAGTGGGAGAGTTGGGATTGCTTTGGATATATGGGGAGTGGGAGCGTTGGGATTGGGTTGGGTATATGGGGAGTGGGAGAGTTGGGATTGGTTTGGATATATGGGGAGTGGGAGAATTGGAATTGGGTTGGATATATGGGGAGTGGGAGAGTTGGGACTGGGTTTGGCATATGGGGAGTGGGAGAGATGGGATTGGGTTGGATATATGGGGAGTGGGAGAGTTGGGGCTGGGATGGATATATGGGGAGTGGGAGAGTTGGTATTGGGTTGGGTATATGGGGAGTGGGACAGTTGGGATTGGGTTGGAAATATGGGGTGTGGGAGAGTTGGGATTGGGTTGGATATATGGGGAGTGGGAGAGTTGGGATTGGGTTGGGTATATGGGGAGTGGGAGAGTTGGGATTGGGTTGTGTATAGGGGAGTGGGAGAGTTGGGATTGGGTTGGGTATATGGGGAGTGGGAGAGTTGGGATTGGGTGGGATATATGGGGAGTGGAAGAGTTGGGATTGGGTTGGATATATGGGGAGTGGGAGAGTTGGGATTGGGTTGGATATATGGGGAGTGGGAGAGTTGGGATTGGGTTGGGTATATGGGGATTGGGAGCGTTGGGATTGGGTTGGGTATATGGGGAGTGGGAGAGTTGGAAATGGGTTGGATATATGGGGAGTGGGAGAGTTGGGATTGTGTTGGATATATGGGGAGTGGGAGAGTTGGGATTGGGTTGGGTATCTGGGGAGTGGGAGAGTTGGGATTGGGTTGGGTATGTGGGGAGTGGGAGAGTTGGGGTTGGATTGGATATATGGGGAGTGGGAGAGTTGGTATTGGGTTGGGTATATGGGGAGTGGGACAGTTGGGATTGGGTTGGAAATATGGGGTGTGGGAGAGTTGGGATTGGGTTGGATATATGGGGAGTGGGAGAGTTGGGATTGGGTTGGATATATGGGGAGTGGGACAGTTGGGATTGGGTTGTGTATAGGGGAGTTGGGTTGGGTATATGGGGAGTGGGAGAGTTGGGATTGGGTTGGGCTTATAGGGGGAGTGGGAGAGTTGGGAATGGGTTGGATATATGGGGAGTGGGAGAGTTGGGATTGTGTTGGCTAAATGGGGAGTGGGAGAGTTGGGATTGGGTTGGGTATCTGGGGAGTGGGAGAGTTGGGATTGGGTTGGGTATATGGGGAGTGGGAGAGTTGGGATTGGGTTGGCTATATGGGGAGTGGGAGAGTTGGGATGGGTTGGGTATATGGGGAGTGGGAGAGTTGGGATTGGGTTGGATATATGGGGAGTGGGTGATTTGGGATTGGGTTGGATATATGGGGAGGGGGAGAGTTGGGATTGGGTTGGGTATATGGGGAGTGGGAGAGTTGGGATTGGGTTGGGTATATGGGGAGTGGGAGATTTGGGATTGAGTTGGGTATATGGGGAGTGGGAGAGTTGGGATTGGTTTGGTATATGGGGAGTGGGAGAGTTGGGATTGGCTTGGGTATATGGGGACTGGGAGAGTTGGGATTGGGTTGGATATATGGGGAGTGGGAGAGTTGGGATCGGGTTGGGTATATGGGAAGTGGGAGAGTTGGGATTGGGTTGGTTATATGGGGAGTGGGAGAGTTGGGATTGGCTTGGATATATGGCAAGGGGGAGAGTTGGGATTGGGTAGGATATATGGGGAGTGGGAGAGTTGGGATTGGGTTGGGTATATGGGGAGTGGGAGAGTTGGGATTGGGTTGGATATGTGGGGAGTGGGAATTGGGTTGGATATATGGGGAGTGGGAGAGTTGGGATTGGGTTGGATATATGGGGAGTGGGAGAGTTGGGATTGGGTTGGGTATATGGGGAGTGGGAGAGTTGGGATTGGGTTGGATATATGGGGAGTGGGAGCGTTGGGATTGGGTTGGATATATGGGGAGTGGGAGATTTGGGATTGGGTTGGTTATATGGGGAGTGGGAGAGTTGGGATTGGGTTGGATATATGGGGAGTGGGAGAGTTGGAATTGGGTTGGATATATGGGGAGTGGGAGAGTTGGGATTGGGTTGGATATATGGGAAGTGGGAGAGTTGGGATTGGGTTGGGTATATGGGGAGTGGGAGAGTTGGGATTGGGTTGTGTATATGGGGAGTGGGAGAGTTGGGATTGGGTTGGATATATGGGAAGTGGGAGAGTTGGGATTGGGTTGGATATATGGGAAGTGGGAGAGTTGGGATTGGGTTGGTTATATGGGGAGTGGGAGAGTTGGGATTTGGTTGTGTATATGGGGAGTGGGAGAGTTGGGATTGCTTTGGATATATGGGGAGTGGGAGCGTTGGGATTGGGTTGGGTATATGGGGAGTGGGAGAGTTGGGATTGGTTTGGGTATATGGGGAGTGGGAGAGTTGGGATTGGCTTGGGTATATGGGGACTGGGAGAGTTGGGATTAGGTTGGATATATGCGGAGTGGGAGAGTTGGGACTGGGTTGGATATATGGGGAGTGGGAGAGTTGGGAGTGGGTTGGATATATGGGGAGTTTGAGAATTGGGATTGGAATGGGTATATGGGGAGTTGGAGAGTTGGGATTTGGTTGGATATATGGGGAGTGGGAGATTTGGGATTGGGTTGGATATATGGGAAGTGGGAGCGTTGGGATAGGGTTGGATATATGGGATGTGGGAGAGTTGGGATTGGGTTGGTTATATGGGGAGTGGGAGAGTTGGGATTGGGTTGGGTATATGGGGAGTGGGAGAGTTGGGATTGGGTTGGATATATGGGGAGTGGGACAGTTCGGACTGTGTTGCATATATGGGGAGTGGGAGAGTTGGGATTGGGTTGGATATATGGGGAGTGGGAGAGTTGGGATTGGGTTGGGTATATGGGGAGTGGGAGAGTTGGGATTGGGTTGGGCTTATAGGGGGAGTGGGAGAGTTGGGAATGGGTTGGATATATGGGGAGTGGGAGAGTTGGGATTGTGTTGGCTAAATGGGGAGTGGGAGAGTTGGGATTGGGTTGGGTATCTGGGGAGTGGGAGAGTTGGGATTGGGTTGGGTATATGGGGAGTGGGAGAGTTGGGATTGGGTTGGCTATATGGGGAGTGGGAGAGTTGGGATGGGTTGGGTATATGGGGAGTGGGAGAGTTGGGATTGGGTTGGATATATGGGGAGTGGGTGATTTGGGATTGGGTTGGATATATGGGGAGGGGGAGAGTTGGGATTGGGTTGGGTATATGGGGAGTGGGAGAGTTGGGATTGGGTTGGGTATATGGGGAGTGGGAGAGTTGGGATTGGGTTGGATATATGGGAAGTGGGAGAGTTGGGATTGGGTTGGATATATGGGAAGTGGGAGAGTTGGGATTGCTTTGGATATATGGGGAGTGGGAGCGTTGGGATTGGGTTGGGTATATGGGGAGTGGGAGAGTTGGGATTGGTTTGGGTATATGGGGAGTGGGAGAGTTGGGATTGGGTTGGGTATATGGGGAGTGGGAGAGTTGGGAGTGGGTTGGATATATGGGGAGAGGGAGAGTTGGGATTGGGTTGGTTCTATGGGGAGTGGGAGAGTTGGGATTTGGTTGGGTATATGGGGAGTGGGAGAGTTGGAATTGGGTTGGATATATGGGGAGTGGGAGAGTTGGGATTGGTTTGGATATATGGGAAGTGGGAGAGTTGGGATTGGGTTGGGTATATGGGGAGTGGGAGAGTTGGGATTGGGTTGGGTATATGGGGAGTGGGAGAGTTGGGATTGGGTTGGATATATGGGAAGTGGGAGAGTTGGGATTGGGTTGGATATATGGGAAGTGGGAGAGTTGGGATTGCTTTGGATATATGGGGAGTGGGAGCGTTGGGATTGGGTTGGGTATATGGGGAGTGGGAGAGTTGGGATTGGTTTGGATATATGGGGAGTGGGAGAATTGGAATTGGGTTGGATATATGGGGAGTGGGAGAGTTGGGACTGGGTTTGGCATATGGGGAGTGGGAGAGATGGGATTGGGTTGGATATATGGGGAGTGGGAGAGTTGGGGCTGGGATGGATATATGGGGAGTGGGAGAGTTGGTATTGGGTTGGGTATATGGGGAGTGGGACAGTTGGGATTGGGTTGGAAATATGGGGTGTGGGAGAGTTGGGATTGGGTTGGATATATGGGGAGTGGGAGAGTTGGGATTGGGTTGGGTATATGGGGAGTGGGAGAGTTGGGATTGGGTTGTGTATAGGGGAGTGGGAGAGTTGGGATTGGGTTGGGTATATGGGGAGTGGGAGAGTTGGGATTGGGTGGGATATATGGGGAGTGGAAGAGTTGGGATTGGGTTGGATATATGGGGAGTGGGAGAGTTGGGATTGGGTTGGATATATGGGGAGTGGGAGAGTTGGGATTGGGTTGGGTATATGGGGATTGGGAGCGTTGGGATTGGGTTGGGTATATGGGGAGTGGGAGAGTTGGAAATGGGTTGGATATATGGGGAGTGGGAGAGTTGGGATTGTGTTGGATATATGGGGAGTGGGAGAGTTGGGATTGGGTTGGGTATCTGGGGAGTGGGAGAGTTGGGATTGGGTTGGGTATGTGGGGAGTGGGAGAGTTGGGGTTGGATTGGATATATGGGGAGTGGGAGAGTTGGTATTGGGTTGGGTATATGGGGAGTGGGACAGTTGGGATTGGGTTGGAAATATGGGGTGTGGGAGAGTTGGGATTGGGTTGGATATATGGGGAGTGGGAGAGTTGGGATTGGGTTGGATATATGGGGAGTGGGACAGTTGGGATTGGGTTGTGTATAGGGGAGTGGGAGAGTTGGGATTGGGTTGGGTATATGGGGAGTGGGAGAGTTGGGATTGGGTTGGGCTTATAGGGGGAGTGGGAGAGTTGGGAATGGGTTGGATATATGGGGAGTGGGAGAGTTGGGATTGTGTTGGCTAAATGGGGAGTGGGAGAGTTGGGATTGGGTTGGGTATCTGGGGAGTGGGAGAGTTGGGATTGGGTTGGGTATATGGGGAGTGGGAGAGTTGGGATTGGGTTGGCTATATGGGGAGTGGGAGAGTTGGGATGGGTTGGGTATATGGGGAGTGGGAGAGTTGGGATTGGGTTGGATATATGGGGAGTGGGTGATTTGGGATTGGGTTGGATATATGGGGAGGGGGAGAGTTGGGATTGGGTTGGGTATATGGGGAGTGGGAGAGTTGGGATTGGGTTGGGTATATGGGGAGTGGGAGAGTTGGGATTGGGTTGGATATATGGGAAGTGGGAGAGTTGGGATTGGGTTGGATATATGGGAAGTGGGAGAGTTGGGATTGCTTTGGATATATGGGGAGTGGGAGCGTTGGGATTGGGTTGGGTATATGGGGAGTGGGAGAGTTGGGATTGGTTTGGGTATATGGGGAGTGGGAGAGTTGGGATTGGGTTGGGTATATGGGGAGTGGGAGAGTTGGGAGTGGGTTGGATATATGGGGAGAGGGAGAGTTGGGATTGGGTTGGTTATATGGGGAGTGGGAGAGTTGGGATTTGGTTGGGTATATGGGGAGTGGGAGAGTTGGAATTGGGTTGGATATATGGGGAGTGGGAGAGTTGGGATTGGTTTGGATATATGGGAAGTGGGAGAGTTGGGATTGGGTTGGGTATATGGGGAGTGGGAGAGTTGGGATTGGGTTGGGTATATGGGGAGTGGGAGAGTTGGGATTGGGTTGGATATATGGGAAGTGGGAGAGTTGGGATTGGGTTGGATATATGGGAAGTGGGAGAGTTGGGATTGCTTTGGATATATGGGGAGTGGGAGCGTTGGGATTGGGTTGGGTATATGGGGAGTGGGAGAGTTGGGATTGGTTTGGATATATGGGGAGTGGGAGAATTGGAATTGGGTTGGATATATGGGGAGTGGGAGAGTTGGGACTGGGTTTGGCATATGGGGAGTGGGAGAGATGGGATTCGGTTGGATATATGGGGAGTGGGAGAGTTGGGGCTGGGATGGATATATGGGGAGTGGGAGAGTTGGTATTGGGTTGGGTATATGGGGAGTGGGACAGTTGGGATTGGGTTGGAAATATGGGGTGTGGGAGAGTTGGGATTGGGTTGGATATATGGGGAGTGGGAGAGTTGGGATTGGGTTGGGTATATGGGGAGTGGGAGAGTTGGGATTGGGTTGTGTATAGGGGAGTGGGAGAGTTGGGATTGGGTTGGGTATATGGGGAGTGGAAGAGTTGGGATTGGGTGGGATATATGGGGAGTGGAAGAGTTGGGATTGGGTTGGATATATGGGGAGTGGGAGAGTTGGGATTGGGTTGGATATATGGGGAGTGGGAGAGTTGGAAATGGGTTGGATATATGGGGAGTGGGAGAGTTGGGATTGTGTTGGATATATGGGGAGTGGGAGAGTTGGAAATGGGTTGGATATATGGGGAGTGGGAGAGTTGGGATTGTGTTGGATATATGGGGAGTGGGAGAGTTGGGATTGGGTTGGGTATCTGGGGAGTGGGAGAGTTGGGATTGGGTTGGGTATGTGGGGAGTGGGAGAGTTGGGGTTGGATTGGATATATGGGGAGTGGGAGAGTTGGTATTGGGTTGGGTATATGGGGAGTGGGACAGTTGGGATTGGGTTGGAAATATGGGGTGTGGGAGAGTTGGGATTGGGTTGGATATATGGGGAGTGGGAGAGTTGGGATTGGGTTGGGTATATGGGGAGTGGGACAGTTGGGATTGGGTTGTGTATAGGGGAGTGGGAGAGTTGGGATTGGGTTGGGTATATGGGGAGTGGGAGAGTTGGGATTGGGTGGGATATATGGGGAGAGGAAGAGTTGGGATTGGGTTGGATATATGGGGAGTGGGAGAGTTGTGATTGTGTTGGATATATGGGGAGCGGGAGAGTTGGGATTGGGTTGGGTATATGGGGAGTGGGAGAGTTGTGATTGGGTTGGATATATGGGGAGTGGGAGAGTTGGGATTGGGTTGGATATATGGGGAGTGGGAGAGTTGGGTTTGGGCTGGATATATGGGAAGTGGGAGAGTTGGGATTGGGTTAGATATATGGGGAGTGGGAGAGTTGGGATTGGGCTGGATATAGGGGAGTGGGAGAGTTGGGATTGGGTTGGGTATATGGGGAGTGGGAGAGTTGGGATTGGGTTGGCTATATGGGGAGTGGGAGAGTTGGGATTGGGTTGGATATATGGGGAGTGGTAGAGATGGGGTTGGGTTGGGTATATGGGGAGTGGGAAAGTTGGGATTGTGTTGGATATATGGGGAGTGGGAGAGTTGGGATTGGGTTGGGTATATGGGGAGAGGGACAGTTGGGATTGAGCTGGATTTATGGGGAGTTGGAGAGTTGGGCTTGGGTTGGATATGTGGGGAGTGGGAGTGTTGGGATTGGGTTGGATATATGGGGAGTGGGAGAGCTGGGATTGGGTTCGATTAATGGGGAGTGGGAGAGTTGTGATTGGGTTGCGTATATGGGGAGTGGGAGAGTTGGGATTGAGTTGGATATATGGGGAGGGGGAGAGTTGGGATTGGGGTGGATATATGGGGAGTGTGAGAGTTGGGATTGTGTTGGATATATGGGGAGTGGAAGAGTTGGGATTGGGTTGGGTTTATGGGGTGTGGGAGAGTTGGGATTGGGTTGGGTATATGGGGAGTGGGAGAGTTGGGATTGGGTTGGGTATATGGGGAGTGGGAGAGTTGGGATTGGGTTGGATATATGGGAAATGAGAGAGTTGGGATTGGGTTGGATATATGGGAAGTGGGAGAGTTGGGATTGTGTTGGGTATATGGGGAGTGGGAGAGTTGGGATAGGGTTGGATATTTGGGGAGTGGGAGAGTTGGGACTGTGTTGGGTATCTGGGGAGTGGGAGAGTTGGGATTGGGTTGGGTATATGGGGAGTGGGAGAGTTGGGATTGGGTTGGGTATATGGGGAGTGGGTAAGTTGGGATTGGGTTGGATATATGGGGAGAGGGAAAGTTGGAATAGGGTTGGGTATATGGGGAGTGGGAGAGTTGGGATTGGTTTGGATATATGGGGAGTGGGAGAGTTGGGATTGGCTTGGGTATATGGGGAGTGGGAGAGTTGGATTTGGGCTGGAAATATTGGGAGTGGGAGAGTTGGGATTGGGTTGGATATATGGGGAGTGGGAGAGTTGGGATTGGGTTGGATATATGGGGAGTGGGAGAGTTGGGATTGGGATGGGTATATGGGGAGTGGGAGAGTTGGGATTGGGTTGGGTATATGGGGAGTGGGAGAGTTGGGATTGGGTTGGATATATGGGGAGTGGGAGAGTTGGGATTGGGTTGGATATATGGGGAGTGGGAGAGTTGGGACTGGGTTGGATACATGGGGAGTGGGAGAGTTGGGATTGGGTTGGATACATGGGGAGTGGGAGAGTTGGGATTGGGTTGGTTATATGGGGAGCGCGAGATTTGGGATTGGGTTGGGTATATGGGGAGTGGGAGAGTTGGGAATGGGTTGGATATATGGGGAGAGGGAGAGTTGGGATTGTGTTGGATATATGGGGAGTGGGAGAGTTGGGATTGGGTTGGGTATCTGGGGAGTGGGAGATTTGGGATTGGGTTGGGTATATGGGGAGTGGGAGAGTTGGGATTGAGTTGGCTATATGGGGAGTGGGAGATTTGGGATTGGGTTGGATATATGGGGAGTGGGAGTGTTGGGATTGGTTGGGTATATGGGGAGTGGGAGGGTTGGGATTGGGTTGGATATATGGGGAGTGGGAGATTTGGGATTGGGTTGGATAAATGGGGAGTGGGAGAGTTGGGATTGGGTTGGGTATATGGGGTGTGGGAGAGTTGGGATTGGGTTGGGTATATGGGGAGTGGGAGAGTTGGGATTGGGCTGGATATATGGGGAGTGGGAGAGTTGGTATTGGGCTGGATATATGGGGAGTGGGAGAGTTGGGATTGGGTTGGAAATATGGGGAGTGGGAGAGTTGGAATTGGGTTGGATATATGAGGAGTGGGAGAGTTGGGACTGGGTTGGGTATATGGGGAGTGGGAGAGTTGGGATTGGGCGGAATATATGGGAATGGGAGAGTTGGGATTGGGTTGGATATATGGGGAGTGGGAGAGCTGGAATTGGGTTGGATATATGCGGAGTGGGAGAGTTGGGATTGGCTTGGATATATGGGGAGAGGGAGAATTGGAATTGTGTTGGATATATGCGGAGTGGGAGAGTTGGGTTTGGGTTGGATATACGGGAAGTGGGAGAGTTGGGATTGGGTTGGATATATGGGGAGTGGGAGAGTTGGGATTGAGTTGGATATATGGGAAGTGGGAGAGCTGGGATTGGGTTTGATATATGGGGAGTGGGAGAGTTGGGATTGGGTTGGATATATGGGGAGTGGGAGATTTGGGATTGGGTTGGATATATGGGGAGTGGGAGAGTTGGGATTGGGTTGGGTATATGGGGAGTGGGAGATTTGGGATTGGGTTGGATATATGGGAAGTGGGAGAGTTGGGATTGGGTTGGATATATGGGGAGTGGGAGAGTTGGGATTGAGTTGGATATATGGGAAGTGGGAGAGCTGGGATTGGGTTTGATATATGGGGAGTGGGAGAGTTGGGATTGGGTTGGATATATGGGGAGTGGGAGAGTTGAAATTGGGTTGGATATATGCGGAGAGGGAGAGTTGGGATTGGGTTGGATATATGGGGAGTGGGAGAGTTGGGATTGGGATGGATATATGGGGAGTGGCAGAGTTGGGATTGGGTTGGATATTTGGGAAGTGGGAGAGTTGGGATTGGCTTGGGTATATGGGGAGTGGGAGAGTTGGGATTGGGTTGGGTATATGGGGAGTGGGAGATTTGGGATTGGGTTGGATATATGGGAAGTGGGAGCGTTGGGATTGGGTTGGATATATGGGATGTGGGAGAGTTGGGTTTGGGTTGGTTATATGGGGAGTGGGAGAAATCACAGAAATCACAGAAACCCCACAGTGCAGATGGAGGCCATTTCGGCCCATCGAGCCTGCACTGACACATATCCCACCCGATCCCCGTAACCCCTACACCAACACATGTCCAACCCTATCCCTGTAACCCCACGTATTTAATCCCCCTAACACGAAGGGTCAATTTATCATAGCCAATCAACCTAACCCGCACATCTTTGGACTGTGGGAGGAAACCGGAGCACCCGGAGAAAACCCACGCAAACACGGGGAGAATGTGCAAACTCCACACAGACAGTCGCCCGAGGCCGGATTCGAACCCGGGTCTCTGGCGCTGTGAGGCAACAGTGCTAACCATTGTGCCACCGTGCTGGGATTGGGTTGGGTATATGGGGAGTGGGAGAGTTGGGATTGGGTTGGATATATGGGGAGTGGGAGCATTGGGATTGGGTTGGATATATGTGGAGTGGGAGAATTGGGATTGGGTTGGGTATATGGGGAGTGGGAGAGTTGGGATTGGGTTGGATATATGGGGAGTGGGAGAGTTGGGATTGGGTTGGATATATGGGGAGTGGGACAGTTCGGACTGGGTTGGATATATGGGGAGTGGGAGAGTTGGGATTGGGTTGGATATATGGGGAGAGGGAGAGTTGGGATTGGGTTGGGCTTATAGGGGGAGTGGGAGAGTTGGGAATGGGTTGGATATATGGGGAGTGGGAGAGTTGGGATTGTGTTGGATATATGGGGAGTGGGAGAGTTGGGATTGGGTTGGGTATCTGGGGAGTGGGAGAGTTGGGATTGGGTTGGGTATATGGGGAGTGGGTGAGTTGGGATTGGGTTGGATATATGGGGAGGGGGAGAGTTGGGATTGGGTTGGGTACATGGGGAGTGGGAGAGTTGGGATTGGGTTGGTTATATGGGCAGTGGTAGAGTTGGGATTGGGTTGGATATATGGGGAGTGGAAGCGTTGGGATTGGGTTGGATATATGGGGAGTGGGAGAGTTGGGATTGGGTTGGGTATATGGGGAGTGGGAGAGTTGGGATTGGGTTGGATATATGGGGAGTGGGAGAGTTGGGACTGGGTTGGATCTATGGGGAGTGGGAGAGTTGGGATTGGGTTGGATATATGGGGAGTGGGAGAGTTGGGATTGGGTTGGGTATATGGGGAGTGGGAGAGTTGGGATTGGGTTGGGTATATGGGGAGAGGGACAGTTCGGACTGGGTTGGATATATGGGGAGTGGGAGAGTTGGGATTGGGTTGGATATATGGGGAGAGGGAGAGTTGGGATTGGGTTGGGTATATGGGGAGTGGGAGAGTTGGGTTTGGGTTGGGCTTATAGGGGGAGTGGGAGAGTTGGGAACGGGTTGGATATATGGGGAGTGGGAGAGTTGGGATTGTGTTGGATATATGGGGAGTGGGAGAGTTGGGATTGGGTTGGGTATCTGGGGAGTCGGAGAGTTGGGATTGGGTTGGGTATATGGGGAGTGGGAGAGTTGGGATTGGGTTGGCTATATGGGGAGTGGGTGAGTTGGGATTGGATTGGATATATGGGGAGGGGGAGAGTTGGGATTGGGTTGGGTATATGGGGAGTGGGAGAGTTGGGATTGGGTTGGGTATATGGGCAGTGGTAGAGTTGGGATTGGGTTGGATATATGGGGAGTGGAAGCGTTGGGATTGGGTTGGATATATGGGGAGTGGGAGAGTTGGGATTGGGTTGGGTATATGGGGAGTGGGAGAGTTGGGATTGGATTGGATATATGGGGAGTGGGAGAGTTGGGACTGGGTTGGATATATGGGGAGTGGGAGAGTTGGGATTGGGTTGGATATATGGGGAGTGGGAGAGTTGGGATTGGGTTGGGTATATGGGGAGTGGGAGAGTTGGGATTGGGTTGGGTATATGGGGAGTGGGAGAGTTGGGAATTGGTTGGATATATGGGGAGTGGGAGAGTTGGGATTGGGTTGGGTATCTGGGGAGTCGGAGAGTTGGGATTGGGTTGGGTATATGGGGAGTGGGAGAGTTGGGATTGGGTTGGATATATGGGGAGTGGGTGAGTTGGGATTGGGTTGGATATATGGGGAGGGGGAGAGTTGGGATTGGGTTGGGTATATGGGGAGTGGGAGAGTTGGGATTGGGTTGGGTATATGGGCAGTGGTAGAGTTGGGATTGGGTTGGATATATGGGGAGTGGAAGCGTTGGGATTGGGTTGGATATATGGGGAGTGGGAGAGTTGGGATTGGGTTGGGTATATGGGGAGTGGGAGAGTTGGGATTGGATTGGATATATGGGGAGTGGGAGAGTTGGGACTGGGTTGGATATATGGGGAGTGGGAGAGTTGGGATTGGGTTGGATATATGGGGAGTGGGAGAGTTGGGATTGGGTTGGGTATATGGGGAGTGGGAGAGTTGGGACTGGGTTGGGTATATGGGGAGTGGGAGAGTTGGGACTGGGTTGGATACATGGGGAGTGGGAGAGTTGGGATTGGGTTGGATATATGGGGAGTGGGAGAGTTGGGATTGGGTTGGGTATATGGGGAGTGGGAGAGTTGGAAATGGGTTGGATATATGGGGAGTGGGAGAGTTGGGATTGTGTTGGATATATTGGGAGTGGGAGAGTTGGGATTGGGTTGGGTATCTGGGGAGTGGGAGAGTTGGGATTGGGTTGGGTATATGGGGAGTGGGAGAGTTGGGGTTGGATTGGATATATGGGGAGTGGGAGAGTTGGGACTGGGTTGGGTATATGGGGAGTGGGACAGTTGGGATTGGGTTGGAAATATGGGGAGTGGGAGAGTTGGGATTGGGTTGGATATATGGGGAGTGGGAGAGTTGGGACTGGGTTGGTTTATGGGGAGTGGGAGAGTTGGGATTGGGTTGGGTATATGGGGAGTGGGAGAGTTGGGATTCGGTTGGATATATGGGAAGTGGGAGATTTGGGAGTGTGTTGGGTATATGGGGAGTGGGAGAGTTGGGATTGGGTTGGATATATCGGGAGTGGGAGAGTTGGGATTGGGTTGGATATATGGGGAGTGGGAGAGTTGGGATTTGATTGAATATATGGGGAGAGGGAGAGTTGGGATTGGGTTGGATATATGGGAAGTGAGAGAGTTGGGATTGGGTTGGATATATGGGGAGAGGGAGAGTTGGGATTGGGTTGGATATATGGGGAGTGGGAGAGTTGGGATTGGGATGGGTATATGGGGAGTGGGAGAGTTGGGATTGGGTTGGGTATATGGGGAGTGGAAGATTTTGGACTGGGTTGGATATATGGGAAGTGGGAGCGTTGGGATAGGTTTGGATATATGGGATGTGGGAGAGTTGGGATTGGGTTGGTTTTCTGGGGAGTGGGAGAGTTGCGATTGGGTTGGGTATATGGGGAGTGGGAGAGTTGGGATTGGGTTGGATATATGGGGAGTGGGAGAGTTGGGATTGGGTTGGTTATATGGGGAGTGGGAGAGTTGGGATTGGGTTGGATATATGGGGAGTGGGAGAGTTGGGATTGGGTTGGATATATGGGGAGTGGGGGAGTTGGGATTGGGTTGGGTATATGGGGAGTGGGAGAGTTGGGATTGGGTTGGATATATGGGGAGTGGGAGCGTTGGGATTGGGTTGGATATATGGGGAGTGGGAGAGTTGGGATTGGGTTGGTTTTTGGGGAGTGGGAGAGTTGGGATTGGGTTGGATATATCGGGAGAGGGAGAGTTGGGATTGGGTTGGGTATATGGGGAGTGGGAGAGTTGGGACTGTGTTGGATACATGGGGAGTGGGAGAGTTGGGATTGGGTTGGATATATGGGGAGTGGGAGAGTTGGGATTGGGTTGGATATATGGGTATGGGAGAGTTGGGATTGGGTTGGGTATATGGGGAGTGGGAGAGTTGGGAATGGGTTGGATATATGGAGAGTGGGAGAGTTGGGATTGTTGTTGATATATGGGGAGTGGGAGAGTTGGGATTGGGTTGGGTATCTGAGGAGTGGGAGAGTTGTGATTGGGTTGGGTATATGGGGAGTGGGAGAGTTGGGATTGGGTTGGATACATGGGGAGTGGGAGAGTTGGGATTGGGTTGGATATATGGGGAGTGGGAGAGTTGGGATTGGCTTGGGTATATGGGGAGTGGGAGAGTTGGGATTGGGTTGGGTATATGGGGAGTGGGAGAGTTGGGATTGGTTGGATATATGGGGAGTGGGAGCATTGGGATTGGGTTGGATATATGGGGAGTGGGAGAGTTGGGATTGGGTTGGTTATATGGGGAGTGGGAGAGTCGGGATTCGGTTGGATATATGGGGAGTGGGAGAGTTGGGATTGGGTTGGTTTTATGGGGAGTGGGAGAGTTGGGACTGGGTTGGATACATGGGGAGTGGGAGAGTTGGGATTGGGTTGGATATATGGGGAGTGGGAGAGTTGGGATTGGGTTGGGTATATGGGGAGTGGGAGAGTTGGGATTGGGTTGGGTATATGGGGAGTGGGAGAGTTGGGAATGGGTTGGATATATGGGGAGTGGGAGAGTTGGGATTGTGTTGGATATATGGGGAGTGGGAGAGTTGGGATTGGGTTGGGTATCTGAGGAGTGGGAGAGTTGTGATTGGGTTGGGTATATGGGGAGTGGGAGAGTTGGGATTGGGCTGGATATATGGGAAGTGGGAGAGTTGGGATTGGGTTGGGTATATGGGAAGTGGGAGAGTTGGGATTGGGTTGGATATTTGGGAAGTGAGAGAGTTGGGATTGTGTTGTTTATATGGGGAGTGGGAGAGTTGGGATTGGGTTGGGTATATGGGGAATGGGAGAATTGGGATTGGGTTGGGTATATGGGGAGTGGGAGCATTGGGATTGGGTTGGATATATGGGGAGTGGGAGAGTTGGGATTGGGTTGGGTATATGGGGAGTGGGAGCATTGGGATTGGGTTGGATATATGGGGAGTGGGAGAGTTGGGATTGGGTTGGGTATATGGGGAGTGGGAGAGTTGGGATTGGGTTGGATATATGGGGAGTGGGAGAGTTGGGATTGGGCTGGATATATGGGGAGTGGGAGAGTTGGGACTGGGATGGATATATGGGGAGTGGGAGAGTTGGCATTGGGTTGGGTATATGGGGAGTGGGAGAGTTGGGATTGGGTTATGTATATGGGGAGTGGGAGAGTTGTGATTGGGTTGGGTATTTGGGGAGTGGGAGAGTTGGGATTGTGTTGGATATCTGGGGAGTGGGAGGTTTGGGATTGGGTTGGGTATATGGGGAGTGGGAGAGTTGGGATTGGGTTGGGTATTTGGGGAGTGGGAGAGTTGGGATTGGGTTGGATATATGGGGAGTGGGAGAGTTGGGATTGGGTTGGGAATATGGGGAGTGGGAGAGTTGGGATTGGGTTGGGTATGTGGGGAGTGGAAGAGTAGGGATTGGGTTGGGTATATGTGGAGTGGGAGAGTTGGGATTGGATTGGGTATATGGGGAGCGGGAGAGTTGGGATTGGGTTGGGCATATGGGGAGTGGGAGAGTTGGGATTGGGTTAGGTATATGGGGAGTGGGAGAATTGGGATTGGTTTGGGTATATGGGGTGTGGGAGAGTTGGGATTGGGTTGGATATATGTGGAGTGGGAGAGTTGGGATTGGGTTGGATATATCGGGAGTGGGAGAGTTGGGATTGGGTTGGATATATGGGGAGTGGGAGAGCTGGGATTGGGTTGGGTATATGGGGAGTGGGAGAGTTGGGATTGGGTTGGATTTATGGGGAGTGGGAGAGCTGGGACTGGGTTGGGTATATGGGGAGTGGGAAAGTTGGGATTGGGTTGGCTATATGGGGAGTGGGAGAGTTGGGATTGGGTTATGTATATGGGGAGTGGGAGAGTTGGGATTGGGTTGGGTATTTGGGGAGTGGCAGAATTGGGATTGGGTTGGATATATGGGGAGTGGGAGATTAGGGATTGGGTTGGGTATATGGGGAGTGGGAGAGTTGGGATTGGGTTGGGTATTTGGGGAGTGGGAGAGTTGGGATTGGATTGGATATATGGGGAGTGGGAGAGTTGGGATTGGGATGGGTATATGGGGAGTGGGATAGTTGGGATTGGATTGGGTATATGGGGAGCGGGAGAGTTGTGATTGGGTTGGGCATATGGGGAGTGGGAGAGTTGGGATTGGGTTCGGTAAATGGGGAGTGGGAGAGTTGGGATTGGGTTGGGTATATGGGGAGTGGGAGAGTTGGGATTGGGTTGGATATATGTGGAGTGGGAGAGTTGGGATTGGGTTGGATATATCGGGAGTGGGAGAGTTGGGATTGGGTTGGATATATGGGGAGTGGGAGAGTTGGGATTGGGTTGGATATATGGGGAGTGGGAGAGCTGGGACTGGGTTGGGTATATGGGGAGTGGGAGAGTTGGGATTGGGTTATGTATATGGGGAGTGGGAGAGTTGGGATTGGGTTGGGTATTTGGGGAGTGGGAGAGTTGGGATTGGGTTGGATATATGGGGAGTGGGAGATTTGGGATTGGGTTGGGTATATGGGGAGTGGGAGAGTTGGGATTGGGTTGGGTATTTGGGGAGTGGGAGAGTTGGGATTGGATTGGATTTTTGGGGAGTGGGAGAGTTGGGATTGGGTTGGGTATATGGGGAGTGAGAGAGTTGGGATTGGGTTGGGCATGTGGGGAGTGGAAGAGTTAGGATTGGGTTGGATATATGGGGTGTGGGAGAGTTGGGATTGGGTTGGATATATGGGGAGTGGGTGAGTTGGGATTGGGTTGGGTATATGGGGAGTGGGAGAGTTGGGATTGGGTTGTGTATATGGGGAGTGGGAGAGTTGGGATTGGGTTGGGTATATGGGGAGTGGGAGAGTTGGGATTGGGTTGGATATATGGGGAGTGGAAGAGTTGGGATTGGGTTGGATATATGGGGAGTGGGAGAGTTGTGATTGGGTTGGATATATGGGGAGCGGGAGAGTTGGGATTGGGTTGGGTATATGGGGAGTGGGAGAGTTGGGATTGGGTTGGGTGTATGGGGAGTGGGAGAGTTGTGATTGGGTTGGATATATGGGGAGTGGGAGAGTTGGGATTGGGTTGGATATATGGGGAGTGGGAGAGTTGGGTTTGGGCTTGATATATGGGAAGTGGGAGAGTTGGGATTGGGTTAGATATATGGGGAGTGGGAGAGTTCGGATTGGGCTGGATATAGGGGAGTGGGAGAGTTGGGATTGGGTTGGGTATATGGGGAGTGGGAGAGTTGGGATTGGGTTGGCTATATGGGGAGTGGGAGAGTTGGGATTGGGTTGGATATATGGGGAGTGGTAGAGATGGGATTGGGTTGGGTATATGGGGAGTGGGAGAGTTGGGATTGGGTTGGGTATATGGGGAGTGGGAAAGTTGGGATTGGGTTGGATATATGGGGAGTGGGAGAGTTGGGATTGGGTTGTGTATATGGGGAGAGGGACAGTTGGGATTGAGCTGGATATATGGGGAGTGGGAGAGTTGAGATTGGGTTGGATATATGGGGAGTGGGAGTGTTGGGGTTGGGTTGGATATATAGGGAGTGGGAGAGCTGGGATTGGGTTCGGTATATGGGGAGTGGGAGAGTTGTGATTGGGTTGCGTATATGGGGTGTGGGGGAGTTGGGATTGGGTTGGATATATGGGGAGTGGGAGAGTTGGGATTGGGTGGATATATGGGGAGTGTGAGAGTTGGGATTGTGTTGGATATATGGGGAGTGGA
Source organism: Somniosus microcephalus (assembly GCF_052327205.1). Classification (NCBI taxonomy): domain Eukaryota; kingdom Metazoa; phylum Chordata; class Chondrichthyes; order Squaliformes; family Somniosidae; genus Somniosus; species Somniosus microcephalus. The sequence goes on along the minus strand of NW_028226358.1, from coordinate 15,379 downwards.
ACAGTTGGGATTGGGCTGGGTATATGGGGTGTGGGAGAGTTGGGATTGGGTTGGGACAATGGGGAGTGGGAGAGTTGGGATTGGGTTGGATATATGGGGAGTGAGAGAGTTGGGATTGGGTTGGGTATATGTGGAGTTGGAGAGTTGGGATTGGATTGGGTATATGGGGAGTGGGAGAGTTGGGATTGGGTTGGGCATATGGGGAGTGGAAGAGTTGGGATTGGGTTGGGTATATGGGGAATGGGAGAGTTGGGATTGGGTTGGATATGTGGGGAGTGGGAGAGTTGGGATTGGGTTGGGTATGTGGGGAGTGGGAGAGTTGGGATTGGGTTGGATATATGGGGAGTGGGAGAGTTGGGATTGGGTTGGGTATATGGGGAGTGGGAGAGTTGGGATTGGGTTGGGTATGTGGGGAGTGGAAGAGTTGGGATTGGGTTGGGTATATGGGGAGTGGGAGAGTTGGGATTGGGTTGGATATATGGGGAGTGGGAGAGTTGGGATTGGGTTGTGTATATGGGGAGTGGGAGAGTTGGGATTGGGTTGGGTATAATGGGAGTGGGAGAGTTGGGATTGGGTTGGATATATGGGGAGTGGGAGAGTTGGGATTGGGTTGGGTATATGGGGAGTGGGAGAGTTGTGATTGGGTTGGATATATGGGGAGTGGGAGAATTGGGATTGGGTTGCATATATGGGGAGTGGGAGAGTTGGGATTGGGCTGGATATATGGGAAGTGGGAGAGTTGGGATTGGGTTGGATAGAGGGGGAGTGGGAGAGTTGGGATTGGGCTGGATATATGGGGAGTGGGAGAGTTGGGATTGGGTTGGGTATATGGGGAGTGGGAGAGTTGGGATTGGGTTGAATATATGGGGAGTGGGAGAGTTGGGATTGGGTTGGATATATGGGGAGTGGGAGAGTTGTGATTGGGTTGGGGAGATGGGGAGTGGGAGAGTTGGGATTGGGTTGGGTATATGGGGAGTGGGAGAGTTGGGATTGGGTTGGATATATGGTGAGTGGGAGAGTTGGGATTGGGTTGGATATATGGGGAGTGGGAGAGTTGGGATTGGGCTGGATATATGGGAAGTGGCAGAGTTGGGATTGGGTTGGATATATGGGGAGTGGGAGAGTTGGGATTGGGCTGGATATATGGGGAGTGGGAGATTTGGGATTGGGTTGGGTATATGGGGAGTGGGAGAGTTGGGATTGGGTTGGATATATCGGGAGTGGGAGAGTTGGGATTGGGTTGGATATATGGGGAGTGGGAGAGATGGGATTGGGTTGGGTATATGGGGAGTGGGAGAGTTGGGATTGGGTTGGGTATATGTGGAGTGGGAACGTTGGGATTCGGTTGGATATATGGGGAGTGCGAGAGTTGGGATTGGGTTGGGTACATGGGGAGAGGGAGACTTGGGATTGGGCTGGATATATGGGGAGTGGGAGAGTTGGGATTGAGTTGGATATATGGGGAGTGGGAGAGTTGGAATTGGGTTGGATATATGGGGAGTGGGAGAGCTGGGATTGAGTTGGATATATGGGGAGTGGGAGAGTTGTGATTGGGTTGGGTATATGGGGAGTGGGAGAGTTGGGATTGGGTTGGGTATATGGGGAGTGGGAGAGTTGGGATTGGGTTGGATATATGGGGAGTGGGAGAGTTGGGTTTGGGTTGGGTATATGTGGAGTGGGAGAGTTGGGATTGGATTGGGTATATGGGGAGTGGGAGAGTTGGGATTGGGTTGGGCATATGGGGAGTGGGAGAGTTGGGATTGGGTTGGGTATACGGGGAGTGGGAGAGTTGGGATTGGGTTGGATATATGGGGAGTGGGAGAGTTGGGATTGGGTTGGATATATGGGGAGTGGGAGAGTTGGGATTGGGTTGGATATATGGGGAGTGGGAGAGTTGGGACTGGGTTGGATATATGGCGAGTGGGAGAGTTGGGATTGGGTTGGGTATATGGGGAGTGGGAGAGTTGGGATTGGGTTATGTATATGGGGAGTGGGAGAGTAGGGATTGGGTTGGATATATGGGGAGTGGGAGAGCCGGGACTGGGTTGGGTATATGAGGAGTGGGAAAGTTGGGATTGGGTTGGGTATATGGGGAGTGGGAGAGTTGGGATTGGGTTATGTATATGGGGAGTGGAAGAGTTGGGATTCGGTTGGGTATTTGGGGAGTGGGAAAGTTGGAATTGGGTTGGATATATGGGGAGTGGGAGATTTGGGATTGGGTTGGGTATATGGGGAGTGGGAGAGTTGGGATTGAGTTCGGTATTTGGGGAGTGGGAGATTTGGGATTGGGTTGGATATATGGGGAGTGGGAGAGTTGGGATTGGGTTGGGTATATGGGGAGTGGGAGAGTTGGGATTGGGTTGGGTATGTGGGGAGTGGAAGAGTTGGGATTGGGTTGGGTATATGGGGAGTGGGAGAGTTGGGATTGGGTTGGATATGTGGGGAGTGGGAGAGTTGGGATTGGGTTGGGTATGTGGGGAGTGGGAGAGTTGGGATTGGGTTCGATATATGGGGAGTGGGAGAGTTGGGATTGGGTTGGGTATATGGGGAGTGGGAGAGTTGGGATTGGGTTGGGTATGTGGGGAGTGGAAGAGTTGGGATTGGGTTGGGTATATGGGGAGTGGGAGAGTTGGGATTGGGTTGGATATATCGGGAGTGGGAGAGTTGGGATTGGGTTGTGTATATGGGGAGTGGGAGAGTTGGGATTGGGTTGGGTATAATGGGAGTGGGAGAGTTGGGATTGGGTTGGATATATGGGGAGTGGGAGAGTTGGGATTGGGTTGGGTATATGGGCAGTGGGAGAGTTGGGATTGGGTTGGGTATATGGGAAGTGGGAGAGTTGGGATTGGGTTGTGTATATGGGGAGTGGGAGAGTTGGGATTGTGTTGGGTATATGGGGAGTGCAAGATTTGGGATTGGGTTGGATATATGGGGAGTGGGAGAGTTGGGATTGTGTTGGATATATGGGGAGTGGGAGGGTTGTGATTGAGTTGGATATATGGGGAGTGGGAGAGTTGGGATTGGGTTGGGTCTATGGGGAGTGGGAGAGTTGGGATTGGGTTGGGTATATGGGGAGTGGGAGAGTTGGGATTGGGTTGGATATATGGGGAGTGGGAGAGTTGGGATTGGGTTGGATATATGGGGAGTGGGAGAGTTGGGATTGGGCTGGATATATGGGAAGTGGCAGAGTTGGGATTGGGTTGGATATATGGGGAGTGGGAGAGTTGGGATTGGGCTGGATATATGGGGAGTGGGAGATTTGGGATTGGGTTGGGTATATGGGGAGTGGGAGAGTTGGGATTGGGTTGGATATATGGGGAGTGGGAGAGTTGGGATTGGTTTGGATATATGGGGAGTGGGAGAGATGGGATTGGGTTGGGTATATGGGGAGTGGGAGAGTTGGGATTGGGTTGGGTATATGTGGAGTGGGAACGTTGGGATTCGGTTGGATATATGGGGAGTGCGAGAGTTGGGATTGGGTTGGGTATATGGGGAGAGGGAGAGTTGGGATTGGGCTGGATATATGGGGAGTGGGAGAGTTGGGATTGAGTTGGATATATGGGGAGTGGGAGAGTTGGGATTGGGTTGGATATATGGGGAGTGGGAGAGCTGGGATTGGGTTGGATATATGGGGAGTGGGAGAGTTGTGATTGGGTTGGGTATATGGGGAGTGGGAGAGTTGGGATTGGGTTGGGTATATGGGGAGTGGGAGAGTTGGGATTGGGTTGGATATATGGGGAGTGGGAGAGTTGGGATTGGGTTGGGTATATGTGGAGTGGGAGAGTTGGGATTGGATTGGGTATATGGGGAGTGGGAGAGTTGGGATTGGGTTGGGCATATGGGGAGTGGGAGAGTTGGGATTGGGTTGGGTATATGGGGAGTGGGAGAGTTGGGATTGGCTTGGATATATGGGGAGTGGGAGAGTTGGGATTGGGTTGGATATATGGGGAGTGGGAGAGTTGGGATTGGGTTGGATATTTGGGGAGTGGGAGAGCTGGGATTGGGTTGGATATATGGCGAGTGGGAGAGTTGGGATTGGGTTGGGTATATGGGGAGTGGGAGAGTTGGGATTGGGTTATGTATATGGGGAGTGGGAGAGTTGGGATTGGGTTGGATATATGGGGAGTGGGAGAGCCGGGACTGGGTTGGGTATATGAGGAGTGGGAAAGTTGGGATTGGGTTGGGTATATGGGGAGTGGGAGAGTTGGGATTGGGTTATGTATATGGGGAGTGGAAGAGTTGGGATTCGGTTGGGTATTTGGGGAGTGGGAAAGTTGGAATTGGGTTGGATATATGGGGAGTGGGAGATTTGGGATTGGGTTGGGTATATGGGGAGTGGGAGAGTTGGGATTGAGTTCGGTATTTGGGGAGTGGGAGATTTGGGATTGGGTTTGATATATGGGGTGTGGGAGAGTTGGGATTGGGTTGGGTATATGGGGAGTGGGAGAGTTGGGATTGGGTTGGGTATGTGGGGAGTGGAAGAGTTGGGATTGGGTTGGGTATATGGGGAGTGGGAGAGTTGGGATTGGGTTGGATATGTGGGGAGTGGGAGAGTTGGGATTGGGTTGGGTATGTGGGGAGTGGGAGAGTTGGGATTGGGTTGGATATATGGGGAGTGGGAGATTTGGGATTGGGTTGGGTATATGGGGAGTGGGAGAGTTGGGATTGGGTTGGGTATGTGGGGAGTGGAAGAGTTGGGATTGGGTTGGGTATATGGGGAGTGGGAGAGTTGGGATTGGGTTGGATATATGGGGAGTGGGAGAGTTGGGATTGGGTTGTGTATATGGGGAGTGGGAGAGTTGGGATTGGGTTGGGTATAATGGGAGTGGGAGAGTTGGGATTGGGTTGGATATATGGGGAGTGGGAGAGTTGGGATTGGGTTGGGTATATGGGCAGTGGGAGAGTTGGGATTGGGTTGGGTATATGGGAAGTGGGAGAGTTGGGATTGGGTTGTGTATATGGGGAGTGGGATAGTTGGGTTTGTGTTGGGTATATGGGGAGTGGGAGATTTGGGATTGGGTTGGATATATGGGGAGTGGGAGAGTTGGGATTGGGTTGGACATATGGGGAGTGGGAGAGTTGTGATTGGGTTGGATATATGGGGAGTGGGAGAGTTGGGATTGGGTTGGGTCTATGGGGAGTCGGAGAGTTGGGATTGGGTTGGGTCTATGGGGAGTGGGAGAGTTGTGATTTGGTTGGATATATGGGGAGTGGGAGAGTTGGGATTGGGTTGCATATATGGGGAGTGGGAGAGTTGGGATTGGGCTGGATATATGGGAAGTGGGAGAGTTGGGATTGGGATGGATAGAGGGGGATTGGGAGAGTTGGGATTGGGCTGGATATATGGGGAGTGGGAGAGTTGGGATTGGGTTGGGTATATGGGGAGTGGGAGAGTTGGGATTGGGTTGGATATATGGGGAGTGGGAGAGTTGGGATTGGGTTGGATATATGGGGAGTGGGAGAGTTGGGATTGGGTTGGATATATGGGGAGTGGGAGAGTTGGGATTGGGTTGGATATATGGGGAGTGGGAGAGTTGGGATTGGGTTGGATATATGGCGAGTGGGAGAGTTGGGATTGGGTTGGGTATATGGGGAGTGGGAGAGTTGGGATTGGGTTATGTATATGGGGAGTGGGAGAGTTGGGATTGGGTTGGATATATGGGGAGTGGGAGAGCTGGGACTGGGTTGGGTATATGAGGAGTGGGAAAGTTGGGATTGGGTTGGGTGTATGGGGAGTGGGAGAGTTGGGATTGGGTTATGTATATGGGGAGTGGGAGAGTTGGGATTGGGTTGGGTATTTGGGGAGTGGGAAAGTTGGGATTGGGTTGGATATATGGGGAGTGGGAGATTTGGGATTGGGTTGGGTATATGGGGAGTGGGAGAGTTGGGATTGGGTTGGGTATATGGGGAGTGGGAGAGTTGGGATTGGGTTGAATATGTGGGGAGTGGGAGAGTTGGGATTGGGTTGGGTATGTGGGGAGTGGGAGAGTTGGGATTGGGTTGGATATATGGGGAGTGGCAGAGTTGGGATTGGGTTGGGTATATGGGGATTGGGGAGTTGGGATTGGGTTGGGTATGTGGGGAGTGGAAGAGTTGGGATTGGGTTGGATATATGGGGAGTGGGAGAGTTGGGATTGGGTTGTGTATATGGGGAGTGGGAGAGTTGGAATTGGGTTGGGTATAATGGGAGTGGGAGAGTAGGGATTGGGTTGGATATATGGGGAGTGGGAGAGTTGGGATTGGGTTGGGTATATGGGCAGTGGGAGAGTTGGGATTGGGTTGGGTATATGGGAAGTGGGAGAGTTGGGATTGGGTTGTGTATATGGGGAGTGGGAGAGTTGGGATTGTGCTGGGTATATGTGGAGTGGGAGATTTGGGATTGGGTTGGATATATGGGGAGTGGGAGAGTTGGGATTGGGTTGGATATATGGGGAGTGGGAGAGTTGTGATTGGGTTGGATATATGGGGAGTGGGAGAGTTGGGATTGGGTTGGGTCTATGGGGAGTGGGAGAGTTGGGATTGGGTGGGTATATGGGGAGTGGGAGAGTTGTGATTGGGTTGGATATATGGGGAGTGGGAGAGTTGGGATTGGGTTGCATATATGGGGAGTGGGAGAGTTGGGATTGAGCTGGATATATGGGAAGTGGGAGAGATGGGATTGGGTTGGATAGAGGGGGAGTGGGAGAGTTGTGATTGGGCTGGATATATGGGGAGTGGGAGAGTTGGGATTGGGTTGGGTATATGGGGAGTGGGAGAGTTGGGATTGGGTTGGATATATGGGGAGTGGGAGAGTTGGGATTGGGTTGGATATATGGGGAGTGGGAGAGATGGGATTGGGTAGGGTATATGGGGAGTGGGAGAGTTGGGATTGGGTAGGGTATATGGGGAGTGGGAAAGTTGGGATTGGGTTGGATATATGGGGAGTGGGAGAGTTGGGATGTGGTCGGGTATATGGGGAGTGGGAGAGATGGGATTGGGTTGGGTATATGGGGAGTGGGAGAGTTGGGTTTGGGTTGGATATATGGGGAGTGGGAGAGTTGGGATTGGGTTGGATATATGGGGAGTGGGAGAGTTGGGATTGGGTTGGATATATGGGGAGTGGGAGAGTTGTGATTGGGTTGGGTATATGGGAAGTGGGAGAGTTGGGATTGGGTTGTGTATATGGGGAGTGGGAGAGTTGGGATTGGGTTGGGCATCTGGGGAGTGGGAGAGTTGGGATTGGGTTGGGTATTTGGGGAGTGGGAGAGTTGGGATTGGGTTGGGTGTATGGGGAGTGGTAGAGCTGGGACTGGGTTGGGTGTATGTGGAGTGAGAGAGTTGGGATGGGGTTGGATATATGGGGAGTGGGAGAGTTGTGATTGGGTTGGATATATGGGAAGCGGGAGAGTTGGGAATGGGTTGGATATATGGGGAGTGAGAGAGTTGGGATTTGGTTGAATATATGGGGAGTGGGAGAGTTGGGATTGGGTTGGGTATATGGGGAGTGGGAGAGTTGGGACTGGGTTGGGTATATGGGGAGTGAGAGAGTTGGGATTGGGTTGGATATATGGGGAGTGGGAGACTTGGGATTGGGTTGGATATATGGGGAGTGGGAGAGTTGCGATTGGGTTGGGTACATGGGGAGTGGGAGAGTTGGGACTGGGTTGGATATTTGGGGAGTGGGAGAGTTGGGATTGGGTTGGATATATGGGGAGTGGGAGAGTCGGGATTGGGTTGGGTATATGGGGAGTGGGAGAGTTGGGATTGCGTTGGATATATGGGGAGTGGGAGTGATGGGATTGGGTTGGGTATATGGGGAGTGGGAGAGTTGGGATTGGGTTGGGTATATGGGGAGTGGGAGAGTTGGGTTTGGGTTGGGTATATGGGGAGTGGGAGAGTTGGGATTGGGTTGGATATATGGGGAGTGGGAGAGTTGGGATTGGGTTGGATATATGGGGAGTGGGAGAGTTGGGATTGGGATGGATATATGGGGAGTGGGAGAGTTGGGATTGGGTTGGATATATGGGGAGTAGGAGAGTTGGGATTGGGTTGGATATATGGGGAGTGGGAGAGTTGGGATTGGGTTGGGTATATGGGGAGTGGGAGAGTTGGGATTGGGTTGGATATATGGTGAGTGGGAGAGTTGGGATTGGATTGGGTATATGGGGAGTGGGAGAGTTGGGATTGGGTTGGATATATGGGGAGTGGGAGAGTTGGGATTGGGTTGGGTATATGGGGAGTGGGAGACTTGGGATTGGGTTGGGTATATGGGGAGTGGGAGAGTTGGGATTGGGTTGGATATATGGGGAGTGGGAGAGTTGGGATTGGGTTGGATATATGGGGAGTGGGAGAGTTGGGATTGGGTTGGATATATGGGGAGTGGGAGAGTTGGGATTGGGCTGGATATATGGGGAGTGGGAGATTTGGGATTGGGTTGGGTATATGGGGAGTGGGAGAGTTGGGATTGGGTTGGGTCTAAGGGGAGTGGGAGTGTTGGGATTGGGTTGGATATATGGGGAGTGGGAGAGATGGGATTGGGTTGGGTATATGGGGAGTGGGAGAGTTGGGATTGGGTTGGGTATATATGGAGTGGGAAAGTTGGGATTGGGTTGGATATATGGGGAGTGCGAGAGTTGGGATTGGGTTGGGTATATGGGGAGAGGGAGAGTTGGGATTGGGCTTGATATATGGGGAGTGGGAGAGTTGGGATTGAGTTGGATATATGGGGAGTGGGAGAGTTGGGATTGGGTTGGATATATGGGGAGTGGGAGAGCTGGGATTGGGTTGGATATATGGGGAGTGGGAGAGTTGTGATTGGGTTGGGTATATGGGGAGTGGGAGAGTTGGATTGGGTTGGATATATGGGGAGTGGGAGAGTTGGGATTGGGTTGGGTATATGTGGAGTGGGAGAGTTGGGATTGGATTGGGTATACGGGGAGTGGGAGAGTTGGGATTGGGTTGGGCATATGGGGCGTGGGAGAGTTGGGATTGGGTTGGGTATATGGGGAGTGGGAGAGTTGGGATTGGGTTGGGTATATGGGGAGTGGGAGAGTTGGGATTGGGTTGGATATATGGGGAGTGGGAGAGTTGGGATTGGGTTATGTATATGGGGAGTGGGAGAGTTGGGATTGGGTTGGATATATGGGGAGTGGCAGAGCTGGGACTGGGTTGGGTATATGAGGAGTGGGAAAGTTGGGATTGGGTTGGGTATATGGGGAGTGGGAGAGTTGGGATTGGGTTATGTATATGGGGAGTGGGAGAGTTGGGATTGGGTTGGGTATTTGGGGAGTGGGAAAGTTGGGATTGGTTGGATATATGGGGAGTGGGAGATTTGGGATTGGGTTGGGTATATGGGGAGTGGGAGAGTTGGGATTGAGTTCGGTATTTGGGGAGTGGGAGATTTGGAATTGGGTTGGATATATGGGGAGTGGGAGAGTTGGGATTGGGTTGGGTATGTGGGGAGTGGGAGAGTTGGGATTGGGTTGGGTCTGTGGGGAGTGGAGGAGTTGGGATTTGGTTGGGTATATGGGGAGTGGGAGAGTTGGGATTGGGTTGGATATGTGGGGAGTGGGAGAGTTGGGATTGGGTTGGGTATAAGGGGAGTGGGAGAGTTGGGATTGGGTTGGGTATATGGGGAGTGGGAGAGTTGGGATTGGGTTGGATATATGGGGAGTGGGAGAGTTGGGATTGGCTTGGGTATATGGGCAGTGGGAGAGTTGGGATTGGGTTGGGTATATGGGAAGTGGGAGAGTTGGGATTGGGTTGTGTATATGGGGAGTGGTAGAGTTGGGATTGGGTTGGATATATGGGGAGTGGGAGAGTTGGGATTCGGCTGGATATATGGGAAGTGGCAGAGTTGGGATTGGGTTGGATATATGGGGAGTGGGAGAGTTGGGATTGGGCTGGATATATGGGGAGTAGGAGATTTGGGATTGGGTTGGGTATATGGGGAGTGGGAGAGTTGGGATTGGGTTGGATATATGGGGAGTGGGAGAGTTGGGATTGGGTTGGATATATGGGGAGTGGGAGAGATGGGATTGGGTTGGGTATATGGGGAGTGGGAGAGTTGGGATTGGGTTGGGTATATGTGGAGTGGGAAAGTTGGGATTGGGTTGGATATATGGGGAGTGCGAGAGTTGGGATTGGGTTGGGTATATGGGGAGAGGGAGAGTTGGGATTGGGCTGGATATATGGGGAGTGGGAGAGTTGGGATTGAGTTGGATATATGGGGAGTGGGAGAGTTGGGATTGGGTTGGATATATGGGGAGTGGGAGAGCTGGGATTTGGTTGGATATATGGGGAGTGGGAGAGTTGTGATTGGGTTGGGTATATGGGGAGTGGGAGAGTTGGGATTGGGTTGGGTATATGGGGAGTGGGAGAGTTGGGATTGGGTTGGATATATGGGGAGTGGGAGAGTTGGGATTGGGTTGGGTATATGTGGAGTGGGAGAGTTGGGATTGGATTGGGTATATGGGGAGTGGGAGAGTTGGGATTGGGTTGGGCATATGGGGAGTGGGAGAGTTGGGATTGGGTTGGGTATATGGGGAGTGGGAGAGTTGGGATTGGGTTGGGTATATGGGGAGTGGGAGAGTTGGGATTGGGTTGGATATATGGGGAGTGGGAGAGTTGGGATTGGGTTGGATATATGGCGAGTGGGAGAGTTGGGATTGGGTTGGGTATATGGGGAGTGGGAGAGTTGGGATTGGGTTATGTATATGGGGAGTGGGAGAGTTGGGATTGGGTTGGATATATGGGGAGCGGGAGAGCTGGGACTGGGTTGGGTATATGAGGAGTTGGAAAGTTGGGATTGGGTTGGGTATATGGAGAGTGGCAGAGTTGGGATTGGGTTATGTATATGGGGAGTGGGAGAGTTGGGATTGGGTTGGGTATTTGGGGAGTGGGAAAGTTGGGATTGGGTTGGATATATGGGGAGTGGGAGATTTGGGATTGGGTTGGGTATATGGGGAGTGGGAGAGTTGGGATTGAGCTGGTATTTGGGGAGTGGGAGAGTTGGGATTGGGTTGGATATATGGGGAGTGGGAGAGTTGGGATTGGGTTGGGTATATGGGGAGTGGGAGAGTTGGGATTGGGTTGGGTATGTGGGGAGTGGAAGAGTTGGGATTGGGTTGGGTATATGGGGAGTGGGAGAGTTGGGGTTGGGTATATGGGGAGTGGGAGAGTTGGGATTGGGTTGGATATATGGGGAGTGGGAGAGTTGGGGTTGGGTTGGGTATATGGGCAGTGGGAGAGTTGGGATTGGGTTTGGTATATGGGAAGTGGGAGAGTTGGGATTGGGTTGTGTATATGGGGAGTGGAAGAGTTGGGATTGGGTTGGATATATGGGGAGTGGGAGAGATGGGATTGGGGTGGATATATGGGGAGTGTGAGATTTGGGATTGGGTTGGATATATGGGGGGTGGAAGGGTTGGGATTGGGTTGGGTATATGGGGAGTGGGAGCGTTGGGATTGGGTTGGGTATATGGGGAGTGGGAGAGTTGGGATTGGGTTGGATATATGGGGAGTGGGAGAGTTGGGATTGGGTTGGGTATTTGTGGAGTGGGAGAGTTGGGATTGGTTTGGGTATATGGGGAGAGGGAGAGTTGGGATTGGGTTGGACATATGGGGAGTGGGAGAGTTGGGATTGGGTTGAGTATATGGGGAGTGGGAGAGTTGGGATTGGGTTGGGTATATGGGGAGTGGGAGAGTTGGGATTGGGTTGGATATATGGGGAGTGGGAGAGTTGGGATTGGGTTGGATATATGGGGAGTGGGAGAGTTGGGATTGGGTTGGATATATGGGGAGTGGGAGAGTTGGGATTGGGTTGGGTATATGGGGAGTGGGAGAGTTGGGATTGGGTTGGATATATGGGGAGTGGGAGAGTTGGGATTGGGTTGGGTATATGGGGAGTGGGAGAGTTGGGATTGGGTTATGTATATGTGGAGTGGGAGAGTTGGGATTGGGTTGGGTATTTGGGGAGTGGGAGAGTTGGGATTGGGTTGAATATATGGGGAGTGGGAGATTTGGGATTGGGTTGGATATGTGGGGAGTGGGAGAGTTGGGATTGGGTTGGGTATATGGGGAGTGGGAGAGTTGGGATTGGGTTGGGTATATGGGGAGTGGGAGAGTTGGGATTGGGTTGGATATATGGGGAGTGGGAGAGTTGGGATTGGGTTGGGTATATGGGCAGTGGGAGAGTTGGGATTGGGTTGGGCATATGGGAAGTGGGAGAGTTGGGATTGGGTTGGGTATATGGGGAGTGGGAGAGTTGGGATTGGGTTGGATATATGGGGAGTGGGAGAGTTGGGGTTGGGTTGGGTATATGGGCAGTGGGAGAGTTGTGATTGGGTTTGGTATATGGGAAGTGGGAGAGTTGGGATTGGGTTGTGTATATGCGGAGTGGTAGAGTTGGGATTGTGTTGGATATATGGGGAGTGGGAGAGATGGGATTGGGGTGGATATATGGGGAGTGGGAGATTTCGGATTGGGTTGGATATATGGGGGGTGGAAGGTTTGGGATTGGGTTGGGTATATGGGGAGTGGGAGAGTTGGGATTGGGTTGGGTATATGGGGAGTGGGAGAGTTGGGATTGGGTTGGATATATGGGGAGTGGGAGAGTTGGGATTGGTTTGGGTATTTGTGGAGTGGGAGAGTTGGGATTGGTTTGGCTATATGGGGAGAGGGAGAGTTGGGATTGGGTTGGGCATATGGGGAGTGGGAGAGTTGGGATTGGGTTGAGTATATGGGGAGTGGGAGAGTTGGGATTGGGTTGGGTATATGGGGAGTGGGAGAGTTGGGATTGGGTTGGATATATGGGGAGTGGGAGAGTTGGGATTGGGTTGGATATATGGGGAGTGGGAGAGTTGGATTGGGTTGGATATATGGGGAGTGGGAGAGTTGGGATTGGGTTGGGTATATGGGGAGTGGAAGAGTTGGGATTGGGTTGGATATATGGGGAGGGGGAGAGTTGGGATTGGGTTGGGTATATGGGGAGTGGGAGAGTTGGGATTGGGTTATGTATATGGGGAGTGGGAGAGTTGGGATTGGGTTGGGTATTTGGGGAGTGGGAGAGTTGGGATTGGGTTGAATATATGGGGAGTGGGAGATTTGGGATTGGGTTGTGTATATGGGGAGTGGGAGAGTTGGGATTGGGTTGGGTATTTGGGGAGTGGGAGAGTTGGGATTGGGTTGGGTATATGGGGAGTGGGAGAGTTGGGATTGGGTTGGGTATATGGGGAGTGGGAGAGTTGGGATTGTGTTGGGTATTTGGGGAGTGGGAGAGTTGGGATTGGGTTGGATATATGGGGAGTGGGAGAGTTGGGATTGGGTTGGATATATGGGGAGTGGGAGAGTTGGGATTGGGTTGGATATATGGGGAGTGGGAGAGTTGGGATTGGGGTTGGATATATGGGGAGTGGGAGAGTTGGGATTGGGTTGGATAAAAGGCGAGTGGGAGAGTTGGGATTGGGTTGGGTATATGGGGAGTGGGAGAGTTGGGATTGGGTTATGTATATGGGGAGTGGGAGAGTTGGGATTGGGTTGGATATATGGGGAGTGGGAGAGCTGGGACTGGGTTGGGTATATGAGGAGTGGGAAAGTTGGGATTGGGTTGGGTATATGGGGAGTGGGAGAGTTGGGATTGGGTTGGATATATGGGGAGTGGGAGAGTTGGGATTGGGTTGGATATATGGGGAGTGGGAGAGATGGGATTGGGTTGGGTATATGGGGAGTGGGAGAGTTGGGATTGGGTTGGGTATATGTGGAGTGGGAAAGTTGGCATTGGGTTGGATATATGGGGAGTGCGAGAGTTGGGATTGGGTTGGGTATATGGGGAGAGGGAGAGTTGGGATTGGGCTGGATATATGGGGAGTGGGAGAGTTGGGATTGAGTTGGATATATGGGGAGTGGGAGAGTTGGGATTGGGTTGGATATATGGGGAGTGGGAGAGCTGGGATTTGGTTGGATATATGGGGAGTGGGAGAGTTGTGATTGGGTTGGGTATATGGGGAGTGGGAGAGTTGGGATTGGGTTGGGTATATGGGGAGTGGGAGAGTTGGGATTGGGTTGGATATATGGGGAGTGGGAGAGTTGGGATTGGGTTGGGTATATGTGGAGTGGGAGAGTTGGGATTGGATTGGGTATATGGGGAGTGGGAGAGTTGGGATTGGGTTGAGCATATGGGGAGTGGGAAAGTTGGGATTGGGTTGGGTATATGGGGAGTGGGAGAGTTGGGATTGGGTTGGGTATATGGGGAGTGGGAGAGTTGGGATTGGGTTGGATATATGGGGAGTGGGAGAGTTGGGATTGGGTTGGATATATGGCGAGTGGGAGAGTTGGGATTGGGTTGGGTATATGGGGAGTGGGAGAGTTGGGATTGGGTTATGTATATGGGGAGTGGGAGAGTTGGGATTGGGTTGGATATATGGGGAGCGGGAGAGCTGGGACTGGGTTGGGTATATGAGGAGTTGGAAAGTTGGGATTGGGTTGGGTATATGGGGAGTGGCAGAGTTGGGATTGGGTTATCTATATGGGGAGTGGGAGAGTTGGGATTGGGTTGGGTATTTGGGGAGTGGGAAAGTTGGGATTGGGTTGGATATATGGGGAGTGGGAGATTTGGGATTGGGTTGGGTATATGGGGAGTGGGAGAGTTGGATTGAGTTTGGTATTTGGGGAGTGGGAGAGTTGGGATTGGGTTGGATATATGGGGAGTGGGAGAGTTGGGATTGGGTTGGGTATGTGGGGAGTGGGAGAGTTGGGATTGGGTTGGGTATGTGGGGAGTGGAAGAGTTGGGATTGGGTTGGGTATATGGGGAGTGGGAGAGTTGGGATTGGGTTGGATATGTGGGGAGTGGGAGAGTTGGGATTGGGTTGGGTATATGGGGAGTGGGAGAGTTGGGATTGGGTTGGGTATATGGGGAGTGGGAGAGTTGGGGTTGGGTATATGGGGAGTGGGAGAGTTGGGATTGGGTTGGATATATGGGGAGTGGGAGAGTTGGGGTTGGGTATATGGGGAGTGGGAGAGTTGGGATTGGGTTGGATATATGGGGAGTGGAGAGTTGGGGTTGGGTTGGGTATATGGGCAGTGGGAGAGTTGGGATTGGGTTTGGTATATGGGAAGTGGGAGAGTTGGGATTGGGTTGTGTATATGGGGAGTGATAGAGTTGGGATTGGGTTGGATATATGGGGAGTGGGAGAGATGGGATTGGGGTGGATATATGGGGAGTGTGAGATTTGGGATTGGGTTGGATATATGGGGGGTGGAAGGGTTGGGATTGGGTTGGGTATATGGGGAGTGGGAGAGTTGGGATTGGGTTGGGTATATGGGGAGTGGGAGAGTTGGGATTGGGTTGGATATATGGGGAGTGGGAGAGTTGGGATTGGGTTGGGTATTTGTGGAGTGGGA
>NW_028226357.1:30000-46839 GCF_052327205.1 Somniosus microcephalus | reverse complement strand
AAAGCATCAAAATACATTTATGGTTTAGCACATAAACGCAGTTCTATTCATACAGTGTATAAACAGGTATATCCCTGAGTGTATAAATATACATTCGCATTGTTTATATATATTCTTTTCTTAGTTTACTGGTTGTCCCTCTGTTCATGGCAAGCTGTAACATAGTGTGCCGCCAGTGTTATACAGCTTCTCTCCTCTCCAGTAGGAATGGGAGTTTTTGGTTGTCATTCAGATTTCTGAAATCAGGGCATATTTGTGAGAATTTTTGTAGAAATTCTCCCTGATGCCCTGATATTTTCCGCAGGCTGTGAGGAAGTGCATCTCTGTCTCCACTACTCCCTGACTGCAGTGAGAGCATATCCTGTCTTCTCTTGGTAGCCTGGTCTGCCTGTGTCTGCCTTTTTCGATCGCTAGGCTATGTTCGCTGAGTCTGTACCTTGTCAAGGTTCTTCTCAGTTTGTTATCCTTTACCATGGTCAGGTAATCAGCTATGTTGTATTGTCTGTTTAGGGCCAAGTAGCAATTGAGTTTGCTTTGGGTTTTTGTTGTTTCTGCCCAATATGTCAGATATTTTTCCTTTTGCTTAGCGACGATTGTGTTGGGTCGAATTCTTTATGTTACCCTGTCACTGTCCTGGGGCTGGTTATTGTTAGTATTGTTAGTAGTTACTTCACTGAGTCCCAGGACTAGTTGACTGAGGGTATTCTTCTTTATGGTCAGCTGTTGGCATTTCAGGGCGTCGTAGTGATAGCATTGGGGATTGCTCATTTGTAGGCGATTCCAAAATTTGGTGGCTCTTTTTTGGATAGTGATTATTAATGGATATTGGCCTAGTTCCGCCCTGCATGCATTGTTTACTGTTTTCCTTTGAGTCCGGAGGATACTTTTACAGAATTCTGCATGTAGGATCTCAATTGGGTGTTTGTCCCATTTTGAAAATTCTTGTTGAGTTAGCGGTCCCCATACCTCACTGCCATAGAGTGCAATTGGTTCAATTACTGATTTGAAAATTTTGAGCCAAATGCTAATTGGGATTTCTATTTGGATTGATTTTTTGATGGCATAGAAAGCCCTTCTTGCTTTCTCTTTCAGTTCATTCACAGCCAGTTTGAAGTTTCCCATAGAACTGATTTTTAAGCCCAAGTATGTGTAGTTAGTGGTTTGTTCAATTTTGGTTGTTCCTACTGTGAAATTTATTTTGGGTCCCTGATGTTTGGATCTTTGCTGGAACACAAGGACTTTGGTTTTTTGGGGATTTATTGTCAGGGGCCCAAGTCTGGCAGTACGATTCCAGCAGGTCCAGGTTTTGCTGTAGCCCCTCTTTAGTAGGTGACAGCAGAACCAGGTCGTCTGCATAGAGGAGGAATTTAACCTTGGATTCATATAGGGTGAGGCCGGGTGCTGTAGATTGTTCAAGTAGTTTTGCCAATCCATTTATGTAAATATTAAAGAGTGTCAGTGAGATTGGCGAGCCCTGCGTCACCCCCCGCCCCTGTGGGAAGTATTTTGTTTGTTTGTCTCCAATTTTAACTGCACATTTGTTGTTTGTATACATTGATTTAATTACATCATATGTTTTCCCTCCAACCCCGCTTTCGATAAGTTTCAGGAATAAACTGTCATGCCAGATGGAGTCGAAAGCCTTCTGGAAATCTACAAAGCATGCGTAGATTTTGCTTTTGTTATGGTGAACGTGTTTGTCAATTAGGGTCTGTAGGGTGAAGATATGATCGGATGTTCTATAGTTTGGCAGGAATCCAATTTGGCTTTTACTCAAGACATTGTGCTCCTCAAGGAAGTTTATAAGTCTTTTGTTTATGATGCTACAGAATACCTTCCCCAGGTTACTGTTTACACAGATGCCTCGATAGTTGTTTGGGTCGATTTTGTCCCCACTTTTGTATATGGGCGTTATGAGTCCTTTGTTCCAGATATCAGGGAAATAACCGACACTCAGAACCAAGTTGAAGAGTTTTAGGATAGCCAGTTTCATTTTGTTGTCTGTGTGTTTAATCATCTCGTTTAGTATGCCGTCTGTCCCGCAGGCTTTTCCTGGTCGCAGGTCCTTGAGTTTTTCAAGAAGTTCTTTTTCTGTTATTATGGCGTCCAGCGGGTTTTGGTTATCTTTTATGGCCATTTCTAGCTTTTCCAGTTTTTTGCATATTTGGTGTTGCTCTGGTCTTAGTGTGTTTTTCTGGAATCATTTTTCAAAGTGGTTTACCCCATGTGTCCCCATTTTGAATGGCCAAATCGTCGTGTTGTTTTTTGTGTAGTGTTTTCAAGTTTTCCCCAGAAACAATTGGAATCAATGGATTCCTCCATGGAGCTGAGTGTATTCTTAATATATTGCTCTTTTTTGGTTCTGAGTGTGTTTCTGTATTGTGTTAGTGTCTGACAATAAGTAAGGCGTAGTTCCTCGTTTTCTGGATGTCTGTGTTTTTGGTTTGATATTTTTCTAAGTTTTTTCCTCATGTTATGGCAATCTCGGTCAAACCATTTTTCATAGTTTTTTGTTTTGGGTTTGTTCTTGCGAGCTTTCAAGTTTGCATTTGTTGCCAAATTATCAAAAATATTGTTTAGTTTACTAACTGCCCGGTTTACGCCTTCTTTATTGTGAGTGTATATGTTATCCAGAAAGGTGTCCAAGAGAGCTTGAGTTGATGCATTGCTAATTGTTTTCTGGTATTTTTCCGTGTTGTTTTTGGCCCATCTGTACGATTTTTTGGTGTTGTACAGTTTACTGGGTTGTGTTTCTATGTTGTTTGTTTCTGTCTTTTTGAGATACATAGTAATTTGACTGTGATCTGACAGTGTTGTTTGTGGTTTGACTGTGAATGCTCTGAAAGAGGATGGGTCCAAATCTGTAATCATGTAGTCTACTGTGCTGCAGCCAAGAGGTGAGCAATAGGTCGATCTTCCTAGGAGGTCTCCCATGAACCTACCATTGACAATGTACAGACCCAGGTTTCGACAGAGCTGTAGTAGCTGTTTTCCATTGGTATTTGTCTGCTTGTCGCAGTTATGCCTGTATGGAAGGGAAGGATGTCAAAGTGGTTATTCCCGAATACGTAATTGTTTCCTTGATTATTGGTGAAGTCTGGTTCTTCGCCCGTTCTTGAATTGAGGTCCCCCACAGATCAACACGTTCCCCTGGGCCTGGTATTGGATAATTTCCCCCCTCTATGTTGGAGAAGGTGTCCTCTTTAAAGTACGGGGAATCAATTGGAGGGAAATAAAGTGCGCAAATGTAAACATCTTGGGTGTTTGAGATAATCTCCTCTCAATTTTTAGCCACATGTGGTTTTCGCCCTTTTTTATAAGTTTGATGTAATTCTTAAGTTCTGTTTTAAACCAGATCAGTATGCCTCCGGAGTCTCTGCCTTGGGTTACACTTGTAATTTATTGGAGGGGACCACCAGCTCAGTGTACCCTTGGGGACAGCCAGTGTGTCCTTTTCCTTTATACCAAGTTTCCTGTAAAATGATAATATCTAGGTCTTTAGTTTCATCTATGAACTCTGGGGTCCTACTTTTCACTTCTCGCAGTGAAGAGCGTAGACCTTGGATATTCCAGGTCGAAATATATAAGGATTTCATGTTAAGTTTGATCTTTTACTATGATAGGTTAAAGAGTGGTACGTGTTTGTCGTGTCTAAGTGTGGGAAAAAAAAGATCACATCAGTTGTCTACAAAAGTTAATACAATTTGGTTACAGTTCTTTCTATTAATTAGTCCTTGATCCATAAGGCGGAAGTAGATGCTGCTGCACATCTGCTTATTGTCTCTTAATGGATTGTTTCTGTCTGAGGTATTGCGTACGTCCTGTGCATCTCTCCCTCTGTCTGGCTGGGAGCAGTCCTATTCCCCTGTGGGACAGGAGTGGTGCAGGTCTGATATTGTTGTTTTGCATGGGGATCCTCTCTGGTCTCGGTTGGTGTGTTGGTGGTCCTTGTAGTGTTCCTGATATGTACCCCCGCTGATCTCTGGTGGTCGGGGGGGGGTCCTCTTGGAGTCTGGGTATGGACCCGGTTAAAAGCGACGTCCTTCAGGGCTTTAGCAAAGATCGATATTCTTTGCCTTTGGATGTGGACGTGGTCGTAAAGACATTCCTCATCGAGGGTGGGGTGTTGGGCCAGGTGTACGTTGTGGTTTGATTCGCAGTCTCTTGCTATGCTGGCATTTATCTCATGAATTGTGTTGTTGTTGAAGTCTGTTCTCGGCAATATTGTGGAAACAGTGATTCTAGTGTTTGGAAATGTACTGCTTGCTTTCCTAATCATTGCTCTGAGCGATGTTGCTACTTCTTTCTGTTGGGTCTTTAGGTCATTTGTGCCCGTGTGTATTATTATGTGTTGGGGGGAGCCTAATCTGGCTTTGGTCAGCCATCCCATGGCTCTGTTTGTTGTTGGGCACCAGATCTTTTCTACTTTACTTCTAGGGAATAGCTTTTCTCCCATAGAAATTTCCCATTTGAGTCTATGAGTATTACGACGTCAGCCTTGTTTGTGTTTACTGTCTGGTGGCTTTCGCTTGGATTCATAGTGTGTGTGCTGGGCTGGGGTGTCTGGTGTGTGCGTACCTCTTGTGAGCGGCCCGCATGTGGTTCCACGGTGGTGGGGGAAGATTGCGAATCAGTATGCTGGTCGGTCTGTGTGGCACCCCTTGTATTGTGTGTCTGTTGCTTTTGTTCCGTGTGGGAGTGCAGCCGTTCCGTCCGGCTCTGTCTTGTCTTATCTCTAGCCTCTGGTTGCTGGTCTAATGGTGTTATCTCTCCTCTATGGCTCTCTTCTTTTTCCTGCAGCTCTTTCACCTGATTCCTAAGTAGATTCACCTGGTTCTCAAGTAGCTTCAGCTCTCTCTTGTGTCTCTCCCTCTCCTGATTTTGATCGTCATTCATTTTGAGGAAGTCCTCTCTAAGTTTAACCATCTCTATCTCTAATTGATTAAATTTATCTTTTGGTTGTATCTGGCTGTGTGATCCCGGGGTATGTGTCTGGTCGGCCCTGGAAGGCTCACTCACTTCCTGGCTAGGCTGGTCGGCCCTGGAGGGCTCACTCACTTCCTGGCTATGCTGCTCTTCTCTTGGTGAGCTGGGAATGGTAGGGGGACTATGTGTGGCTTCCTCCCTGGTAGTTATGCTGGGGTTTGTCAGTTGTATCGTGTGGCTGTGGTTCCCCGGGGTTAGTGTCTGGTTTGAACTGTGTGGCTCGTTCACCTCCTGACCAGGCAGATTTTCTCCTGGTACGTTGTCAATGTTGGGGGGAGTGCGGGCCACTCTGGGGCTGTTCCTTCCCCCCTTAGTTAATTTTTTCAGTGTCCTGAAGGCCGTTGCAAATTTGTCGAGGTTGCCTTGCACTAATATTGTTCCGGTATTGTACGCGTTGACCGTCGTAGTTGAACTGTCTCCTGGTGTGTTAATTTTCATTATGGACCCATTTGCGGTATTTTCTAGCTTAACATTGGTATAGTGTGATTTTATTGCTGTGATCCAAGCCACTGGCTGATCTGAGTAGAAAATGAGGTTACTTTTTGTCCCATTGTTGTACCAGTCAGCAAAAAGTGTTTCTGGTTTTTCTCTCATCTGCTCATGCTTGATCGCTTTTATAGCTTTTTTTGCGGTGTTGGGGGGAATCTGGAAGCGGGGCTGTTGTGGATCTTCTGATTCGCTCATTTTTGGTAAAGTATTGTTGATCTTAGAATAAGCTTTTCTGGGGCCCCGGGTTTGGTGTTTCCCTCTCCCTGTTCGCGAACTTTCCCGGTCCCCCTCTCCGACCCCGTGGTCCCTGGGCCTCGGCTTCTGGGTTCACCCTTCTCAGGTCTGGGTCTGTGAGCCGCTGTTTCCCGGTGCCTTCGGGCTGTTCCCCTCCCCCTCAGAGGTCTCTGTGCCTCTGTCTCGGCCTGGCTCCTCGGGCCTTTCCCTGGCTTCAGTCTCCCTCCCTGGGCCCTGTACTCACAGTCTTGGTTTGCTTCTGGAAGCCTTCTGGTTGCTCCCCTTCTCCTCAGAGGTCTCTGGGCCTGGCTCCTCGGGCCTTTCCCGGGCGTTCTAGCTCAGCCGCCGCTCGGGCTGTGCCTCGTTCGCCGTTCGGGTGCTGGACTGCGGTCGTCGCTCGGGTGCTGGACTGCGGTCGTCGCTCGGGTGCTGGACTGCGGCCGTCGCTCGGGTGCTGGACTGCGGTCGTCGCTCGGGTGCTGGACTGCGGTCGTCGGTCGGGCCGTGTCTCGTTTGCCGCTCGGGCTCCCCGAGTCACCTCGTTCCGGCTGCCGCTGCGTCTCCGTGCGGCCTTCGCGCCTCGGTTCCCGATGCGGCCGAGTCACCTCGCTTCTGCTGCTGCTGTGGCCCCGTGCGGCTGCTGTTCTTTGGTTTTTATATATTTTTTTCCCTTATTTCTTTTTTTTTTTGTGGCTTTTTTTTTCTAATTTCCTCTGGTTTATTTTTCCTTTGGTGGTCTCTTTGGTGGTCTTTTCCTTCCTTACTTAATCTAGACTAAACTAAACTTAAACTCCTCCTCCCCCGCCTCTCCTCCTCCCCCCCCCTCTCCTCCTCCGCCCCCCCCTCTCCTCCCCCCCTCTCCTCTCCCCCCTCTCCTCTCCCCCCTCTCCTCTCCCCCCTCTCCTCTCCTCCCCCCCTCTCCTCTCCCCCCTCTCCTCTCCTCCCCCCCTCTCTTCCCCCCTCCCCCCTCTCCTCCCCCCTCCCCCCTCTCCTCCTCTCCTCTCCCCCTCCTCTCCTCTCCCCCTCCCCCCCCTCTCCTCCCCCCCTCCTCCCTCTCCCTCCCCCCTCCCCCCTCTCCTCCCCCCTCTCCCCTCCACCCTCTCCTCCCCCCTCCCCTCCCCTCCCCCCCCCTCCGCCTCTCCTCCCCCCCTCCCCTCCCCCCCTCTCCTCCCCCCCCTCCCCCCTCCCCCCCTCTCCTCCCCCCCTCCTCCCCCCCTCTCCTCCCCCCTCTCCTCCCCCCCTCCTCCCCCCCTCCCCCCTCTCCTCCCCCCTCCCCTCCCCCCTCTCCTCCCACCCTCCCCTCTCCACCCCCCCTCCCCCCCTCTCCCCTCTCCTCCCCCCCCTCTCCCCTCTCCTCCCCCCCTCTCCCCTCTCCTCCCCCCCACCTCCCCCTCTCCTCCCCCCCACCTCCCCCTCTCCTCCCCCTCCCCTTTCACAATTCACAATTCAAATCGCTTTATTGGCATGATAAGTTACATCTTCTGTTGCCAAAGCATCAAAATACATTTATGGTTTAGCACATAAACGCAGTTCTATTCATACAGTGTATAAACAGGTATATCCCTGAGTGTATAAATATACATTCGCATTGTTTATATATATTCTTTTCTTAGTTTACTGGTTGTCCCTCTGTTCATGGCAAGCTGTAACATAGTGTGCCGCCAGTGTTATACAGCTTCTCTCCTCTCCCAGTAGGAATGGGAGTTTTTGGTTGTCATTCAGATTTCTGAAATCAGGGCATATTTGTGAGAATTTTTGGTAGAAATTCTCCCTGATGCCCTGATATTTTCCACAAGCTGTGAGGAAGTGCATCTCTGTCTCCACCACTCCCTGACTGCAGTGAGAGCATATCCTGTCCTCTCTTGGCAGCCTGGTCTGCCTGTGTCTGCCTTTTTCGATCGCTAGGCTATGTTCGCTAAGTCTGTACCTTGTCAAGGTTCTTCTCAGTTTGTTATCCTTTACCATGGTCAGGTAATCAGCTATGTTGTATTGTCTGTTTAGGGCCAAGTAGCAATTGAGTTTGCTTTGGGTTTTTGTTGTTTCTGCCCAATATGTCAGATATTTTTCCTTTTGCTTAGCGACGATTGTGTTGGGTCGAATTCTTTGTGTTACCCTGTCACTGTCCTGGGGCTGGTTATTGTTAGTATTGTTAGTAGTTACTTCACTGAGTCCCAGGACTAGTTGACTGAGGGTATTCTTCTTTATGGTCAGCTGTTGGCATTTCAGGGCGTCGTAGTGATAGCATTGGGGATTGCTCATTTGTAGGTGATTCCAAAATTTGGTGGCTCTTTTTTGGATAGTGATTATTAATGGATATTGGCCTAGTTCCGCCCTGCATGCATTGTTTACTGTTTTCCTTTGAGTCCGGAGGATACTTTTACAGAATTCTGCATGTAGGATCTCAATTGGGTGTTTGTCCCATTTTGCAAATTCTTGTTGAGTTAGCGGTCCCCATACCTCACTGCCATAGAGTGCAATTGGTTCAATTACTGATTTGAAAATTTTGAGCCAAATGCTAATTGGGATTTCTATTTGGATTGATTTTTTGATGGCATAGAAAGCCCTTCTTGATTTCTCTTTCAGTTCATTCACAACCAGTTTGAAGTTTCCCGTAGAACTGATTTTTAAGCCCAAGTATGTGTAGTTAGTGGTTTGTTCAATTTTGGTTGTTCCTACTGTGAAATTTATTTTGGGTCCCTGATGTTTGGATCTTTGCTGGAACACAAGGACTTTGGTTTTTTGGGGATTTATTGTCAGGGCCCAAGTCTGGCAGTACGACTCCAGCAGGTCCAGGTTTTGCTGTAGCCCCTCTTTAGTAGGTGACAGCAGAACCAGGTCGTCTGCATAGAGGAGGAATTTAACCTTGGATTCATATAGGGTGAGGCCGGGTGCTGTAGATTGTTCAAGTAGTTTTGCCAATCCATTTATGTAAATATTAAAGAGTGTCAGTGAGATTGGCGAGCCCTGCGTCACCCCCCGCCCCTGTGGGAAGTATTTTGTTTGTTTGTCTCCAATTTTAACTGCACATTTGTTGTTTGTATACATTGATTTAATTACATCATATGTTTTCCCTCCAACCCCGCTTTCGATAAGTTTCAGGAATAAACCGTCATGCCAGATGGAGTCGAAAGCCTTCTGGAAATCTACAAAGCATGCGTAGATTTTGCTTTTGTTATGGTGAACGTGTTTGTCAATTAGGGTCTGTAGGGTGAAGATATGATCGGATGTTCTATAGTTTGGCAGGAATCCAATTTGGCTTTTACTCAAGACATTGTGCTCCTCAAGGAAGTTTATAAGTCTTTTGTTTATGATGCTACAGAATACCTTCCCCAGGTTACTGTTTACACAGATGCCTCGATAGTTGTTTGGGTCGATTTTGTCCCCACTTTTGTATATGGGCGTTATGAGTCCTTTGTTCCAGATATCAGGGAAATAACCGACACTCAGAACCAAGTTGAAGAGTTTTAGGATAGCCAGTTTCATTTTGTTGTCTGTGTGTTTAATCATCTCGTTTAGTATGCCGTCTGTCCCGCAGGCTTTTCCTGGTCGCAGGTCCTTGAGTTTTTCAAGAAGTTCTTTTTCTGTTATTATGGCGTCCAGCGGGTTTTAGTTATCTTTTATGGCCATTTCTAGCTTTTCCAGTTTTTTGCATATTTGGTGTTGCTCTGGTCTTAGTGTGTTTTTCTGGTATAATTTTTCAAAGTGGTTTACCCATGTGTCCCCATTTTGAATGGCCAAATCGTCGTGTTGTTTTTTGTGTAGTGTTTTCAATTTTTCCCAGAAACAATTGGAATCAATGGATTCCTCCATGGAGCTGAGTGTATTCTTAATATATTGCTCTTTTTTGGTTCTGAGTGTGTTTCTGTATTGTGTTAGTGTCTGACAATAAGTAAGGCGTAGTTCCTCGTTTTCTGGATGTCTGTGTTTTTGGTTTGATATTTTTCTAAGTTTTTTCCTCATGTTATGGCAATCTCGGTCAAACCATTTTTCATAGTTTTTTGTTTTGGGTTTTGTGGTAAACCACTGTTATAGTTATCACTGTATATTGTTCTCACTGTTCTCACTGTCACATCACTACACGAGGTCGCCTCTTGTCGCACTGTTATACCTGGGCTGACCACCTCCGACTCCGCCCATTACCTGCCCAGGTATAAAGGTAGCTGACTGGCTAGTATTCCTCCCTGTTGGATCGGATCACCCACGAGGGTGGGCTCTGTTATTTAGCCAATAAAAACCTTCAGTTACGTTCTTAACTCGTCGCCTTTTATTGGACTAATTGATAGGCATATCAATTTTATTGGCTAAATTTTAAAGATGTCTGATAATGAACAGCAACAGCAAGGAGCTCACCCAGCAGCACAGCAACAGCAGCCTCCAGACAACGGGCCACACCAGCCGGCTTGGCTGCAAGCCTTGAAACCACCATACCTGGATCTAAACCCACAGGCACCAAACGCAGCCCTCAACTTCAAACACTGGCTGGACTGCTTCGAATCCTACCTGGAAGAATCCGGCGCCCCGCAGAGATCCAAACTAAGACTTCTGAACGCCCAAGCGAGCCCGAGAGTATACGCACTCATACAGGACACGACTACGTACGAGGCCGCTATCAACCTACTGAAACAGCAGTACCGCAGCCCGGTAAATTACATGTACACCAGGCACCTCCTAAGATCCCGCCCGCAACAGCCAGGAGAGTCTGTAGCTGAATTTTTACGGGCGCTAAGAGCACTCGGCAGGAACTGTGACTTTAAAGCGGTGACGGCTGTTGAAAATACGGAAGATAATATCCGCGATGCCTTTGTGAAAGGCCTACGGTCCGACTACTCACGGCAAAGACTGCTTGAAGCTAAAGACCTCGACCTGGACAAAGCTGAAGCCCTCGCTCTCTCCCTGGAGGTGGCCCATCAGGACCAGGAGGCGTTTTCCAGGTACTGCTCGCGACCCTGGGACTCGGGCCCGACCCCTACCGCAATACCCTTCGCAGCGCCGCCCCCGGGACCTACCTCAGCGTCGGCGTCCCGGACCCGACCGGGCCCGCCACCCCCGGTACCGGCTCCGACATCGGGCACCCGCGATCGGGCCGCCGGCTGCTTCTTTTGCGGCCAGGAGAAGCACCCGAGGTCGCGCTGCCCAGCCAGGAACTCTACCTGCACAACCTGCAGGAAGAAAGGCCACTTCTCTAAGGCCTGCAGGAGCGGATCTTCAGAGGCCAGCAGTGCCTCATGCGAACTGTGGGGGCGGCCATCTTCTTTCACGGCAACTGAGGCCAGTATCCCCACACGTGAGTCATGGGGGCGGCCATCTTTGATCAAGGCAACCGACCCCAATAGTGCCTCATGTGAGTTATGGGGGCAGCCATCTTCTCCGCCATTTTGTCCTACCTCGTGGGAGACGCCATTTTACACACCACGCCCGACTGCCACCGGGCCCCCGGACCCGACGACCGCCTCGCCCGCAGACGACAACGACTCGCTTACCTACACGCTAGCCTCCGTCACTCTGGATCAAGCCCGCCCACACCACCTGTCCAAGTCGATGATGGACATCAAAGTAAACGGCCACGCCACGACCTGCCTGTTCGACAGCGGAAGCACGGAGAGCTTCATCCACCCAGACACGGTGAGCCACTACTCCCTCCCTGTCCTGCCAACGCGCAACCGAATCTCGATGGCATCGAGGTCCCACGCCACGGACATTAGCGGCTACTGTGCTGTGACCTTGTCGGTTAAGGGTACAGAGTATAAAAACTTTAAACTCCTCGTCCTCCCCCAGCTCTGCGCTGCCGTCCTACTAGGGCTGGACTTCCAATCCCACCTCCAAAGTGTAACCCTAGCATACGGTGGACCCCTCCCCCCACTCACAGTCGACAACCAGCGAAGGTTAAACCGCCCACCGCGTAACACCTGCAGCCTATCCACCCTCAAGGTGCCGCCACCTTCCCTGTTCGCTAACCTCACCCCCGACTGCAAACCCGTCGCTACCAAGAGCAGGCGGTACAGCGCTGGGGACAGAGCTTTCATTAGCTCTGAGGTGCAGCGTCTCCTGAAGGAGGGCATCATCGAGGGGAGCAACAGCCCCTGGCGTGCCCAGGTCGTGGTCGTTAAGACCGGCGATAAAAATCGCCTGGTCATCGACTACAGCCAGACCATAAACAGATACACCCAGCTGGACGCATACCCCCTTCCCCGCATATCTGACATGGTCAATCAGATTGCACAATACCGCGTATTCTCGACCATCGACCTTAAGTCGGCCTACCACCAACTCCCTATCCACCCCGAGGACCGCCAGTACACCGCCTTCGAGGCGAATGGGCGCCTATACCACTTCCTTAGGGTCCCCTTCGGTGTCACCAACGGGGTCTCGGTCTTCCAAAGGGAGATGGACCGGATGGTTGACCAGAACGGACTGCAGGCCACATTCCCCTACCTAGATAACGTCACCATCTGCGGCCGCGACCGGCAGGACCACGACGTGAATCTGGAGAAATTCCTCCGTACGGCCCAACGGCTGAACCTCACCTACAATAAGGAGAAATGCGTGTTTAACACAGCGCGCCTTGCCATCCTTGGCTGTGTAGTAGAGAACGGAGTCATCGGCCCCGACCCCGAAAGAATGCGCCCCCTCATGGAGCTACCCCTCCCCCACTGTCCAAAAGCACTTAGGAGAACCCTGGGGCTTTTCGCCTACTATGCCCAATGGGTACCCAATTATGCGGACAAAGCCAGACCCCTCCTGAAAACCACATCCTTCCCCCTCACGGAAGAGGCGTGCGCGGCCTTCTCCCTCATTAAGGGAGACATAGCCAAGGCCACAATGCACGCAGTGGATGAGTCAATCCCCTTCCAAGTGGAGAGCGATGCATCCGACTTCGCCCTAGCCGCTACCCTTAACCAGGAGGGTAGGCCGGTAGCCTTCTTCTCAAGGACCCTACAGGGCCCCGAGACCCGACACTCGTCGGTCGAGAAGGAAGCCCAGGCAATTGTGGAGGCAGTACGGCGCTGGAGGCACTACTTGGCAGGCAAACGATTTACCCTCCTCACCGACCAACGCTCGGTTGCCTTCATGTTTAATAACAAGCTGAGGGGCAAGATCAAGAACGACAAAATCTTGAGGTGGAGAATCGAGCTTTCCACCTATGATTATGAGATCTTGTACCGGCCCGGTAAACTGAACGACCCCCCTGATGCTCTTTCACGCATTACATGCGCCAGCGCGCAAAGTGATAGACTTCAGACCCTCCACAATGACCTCTGCCACCCCGGAGTCACCAGACTCTACCATTTCATTAAGGCCCGCAACCTGCCATACTCCATCGAGGAGGTCAGGACCATGACCAGGAACTGCCAGATCTGTGCTGAGTGCAAACCGCACTTCTATAAGCCGGACAGAGCAAGCCTGATCAAGGCCACCCGCCCCTTCGAGCGTCTGAGCATCGACTTCAAGGGGCCCCTACCGTCATCCGACCGTAATGTGTACTTCCTCAACATCGTTGATGAGTACTCCCGTTTCCCCTTTGCCTTCCCCTGCCCAGACATGACCAGTAACACGGTCATTAAATGCCTGAACAAACTCTTCGCCTTGTTCGGGTTCCCGAACTATATACATAGTGACCGGGGCGCCTCCTTCATGAGCGAGGAACTCCGTCAGTTCCTATTGGAGAGGGGTATTGCAGCAAGCAGGACCACCAGCTACAACCCCCGAGGGAACGGCCAGGTGGAAAGAGAGAACGCGACGGTATGGAAGGCCACCCTCTTAGCCTTAAAGTCTAAGGGCCTCCCAACCTCCCGCTGGCAAGAGGTCCTCCCGATTGCGCTGCACTCCATCCGGTCACTACTTTGCACTGCCATTAACACCACCCCCCATGCCCGAATGTTTGTCTTCCCCAGGAAGTCGACTACGGGAACCACCCTACCAACCTGGCTGACCTCTCCGGGACCCGTCTTGCTGCGAAAGCACGTGAGGGCCCATAAAACGGACCCCCTGGTCGAGAAGGTGAAACCTCCTGCACGCCAACCCCCAGTACGCCTATGTGGCTTACCCAGACGGACGGGAGGACACTGTCTCCTTACGAGACCTCGCACCCTCACCCCCCCCTCCCAACCCCCCGAGTCCAGCCGAGGTAGACGGCATGCCGGAACCCCACGAGCCTTTGCCGACTACGCAGACACCAGCTTTAACACCGGATAATGTAACACCGCCGCTGCGACGATCGGAGAGGCTAACGAAGCCTCCGGACAGACTGACATACCAGAGCTGGTAATACACTTCACCCCGCCGGACTCTAATCTAAACAAGGGGTGAATGTGGTAAACCACTGTTATAGTTATCACTGTATATTGTTCTCACTGTTCTCACTGTCACATCACTACACGAGGTCGCCTCTTGTCGCACTGTTATACCTGGGCTGACCACCTCCGACTCCGCCCATTACCTGCCCAGGTATAAAGGTAGCTGACTGGCTAGTATTCCTCCCTGTTGGATCGGATCACCCACGAGGGTGGGCTCTGTTATTTAGCCAATAAAAACCTTCAGTTACGTTCTTAACTCGTCGCCTTTTATTGGACTAATTGATAGGCATATCAGGTTTGTTCTTGCGAGCTTTCAAGTTTGCATTTGTTGCCAAATTATCAAAAATATTGTTTAGTTTACTAACTGCCCGGTTTACGCCTTCTTTATTGTGAGTGTATATGTTATCCAGAAAGGTGTCTAAGAGAGCTTGAGTTGATGCATTGCCAATTGTTTTCTGGTATTTTTCCGTGTCGTTTTTGGCCCATCTGTACGATTTTTTGGTGTTGTACAGTTTACTGGGTTGTGTTTCTATGTTGTTTGTTTCTGTCTTTTTGAGGAACATAGTAATTTGACTGTGATCTGACAGTGTTGTTTGTGGTTTGACTGTGAATGCTCTGAAAGAGGATGGGTCTAAGTCTGTAATCATATAGTCTACTGTGCTGCAGCCAAGAGGTGAGCAATAGGTCGATCTTCCTAGGAGGTCTCCTATGAACCTACCATTGACAATGTACAGACCCAGGTTTCGACAGAGCTGTAGTGGCTGTTTTCTGTTGGTATTTGACTGCTTGTCGCAGTTATGCCTGTATGGAAGGGAAGGGATGTCAAAGTGGTTATTCCCGAAAACGTAATTGTTTCCCTGATTATTGGTGAAGTCTGGTTCTTCGCCCGTTCTTGAATTGAGGTCCCCACAAATCAACACGTTCCCCTGGGCCTGGTATTGGATAATTTCCCCCTCCATGTTGGAGAAGGTGTCCTCTTTAAAGTACGGGGAATCGATTGGGGGGATATAAAGTGCGCAAATGTAAACATCTTGGGTGTTTGAGATAATCTCCCTCTCAAGTTTGAGCCACATATGGTTTTCGCCCTTTTTTATAAATTTGATGTAATTCTTAAGTTCTGTTTTAAACCAGATCAGTATGCCTCCGGAGTCTCTGCCTTGGGTTACACTTGGTAATTTATTGGAGGGGACCACCAGCTCAGTGTACCCTTGGGGACAGCCAGTGTGTCCTTTTCCTTTATACCAAGTTTCCTGTAAAATGATAATATCTAGGTCTTTAGTTTCATCTATGAACTCTGGGGTCCTACTTTTCACTTCTCGCAGTGAAGAGCGTAGACCTTGGATATTCCAGGTCGAAATATATAAGGATTTCATGTTAAGTTTGATCTTTTACTATGATAGGTTAAAGAGTGGTACGTGTTTGTCGTGTCTAAGTGTGGGAAAAAAAAGATCACATCAGTTGTCTACAAAAGTTAATACAATTTGGTTACAGTTCTTTCTATTAATTAGTCCTTGATCCATAAGGCGGAAGTAGATGCTGCTGCACATCTGCTTATTGTCTCTTAATGGATTGTTTCTGTCTGAGGTATTGCGTACGTCCTGTGCATCTCTCCCTCTGTCTGGCTGGGAGCAGTCCTATTCCCCTGTGGGACAGGAGTGGTGCAGGTCTGATATTGTTGTTTTGCATGGGGATCCTCTCTGGTCTCGGTTGGTGTGTTGGTGGTCCTTGTAGTGTTCCTGATATGTACCCCGCTGATCTCTGGTGGTCGGGGGGGGTCCTCTTGGAGTCTGGGTATGGACCCGGTTAAAAGCGACGTCCTTCAGGGCTTTAGCAAAGATCAATATTCTTTGCCTTTGGATGTGGACGTGGTCGTAAAGACATTCCTCATCGAGGGTGGGGTGTTGGGCCAGGTGTACGTTGTGGTTTGATTCGCAGTCTCTTGCTATGCTGGCATTTACCTCATGAATTGTGTTGTTGTTGAAGTCTGTTCTCGGCAATATTGTGGAAACAGTGATTCTAGTGTTTGGAAATGTACTGCTTGCTTTCCTAATCATTGCTCTGAGCGATGTTGCTACTTCTTTCTGTTGGGTCTTTAGGTCATTTGTGCCCGTGTGTATTATTATGTGTTGGGGGGAGCCTAATCTGGCTTTGGTCAGCCATCCCATGGCTCTGTTTGTTGTTGGGCACCAGATCTTTTCTACTTTACTTCTAGGGAATAGCTTTTTCTCCCATAGAAATTTCCCATTTGAGTCTATGAGTATTACGACGTCAGCCTTGTTTGTGTTTACTGTCTGGTGGCTTTCGCTTGGATTCATAGTGTGTGTGCTGGGCTGGGGTGTCTGGTGTGTGCGTACCTCTTGTGAGCGGCCCGCATGTGGTTCCGCGGTGGTGGGGGAAGATTGCGAATCAGTATGCTGGTCGGTCTGTGTGGCACCCCTTGTATTGTGTGTCTGTTGCTTTTGTTCCGTGTGGGAGTGCAGCCGTTCCGTCCGGCTCTGTCTTGTCTTATCTCTAGCCTCTGGTTGCTGGTCTAATGGTGTTATCTCTCCTCTATGGCTCTCTTCTTTTTCCTGCAGCTCTTTCACCTGATTCCTAAGTAGATTCACCTGGTTCTCAAGTAGCTTCAGCTCTCTCTTGTGTCTCTCCCTCTCCTGATTTTGATCGTCATTCATTTTGAGGAAGTCCTCTCTAAGTTTAACCATCTCTATCTCTAATTGATTAAATTTATCTTTTGGTTGTATCTGGCTGTGTGATCCCGGGGTATGTGTCTGGTCGGCCCTGGAAGGCTCACTCACTTCCTGGCTAGGCTGGTCGGCCCTGGAGGGCTCACTCACTT
>NW_028226357.1:0-15000 GCF_052327205.1 Somniosus microcephalus | reverse complement strand
TCTCTCTCTCTCTCTCTCACACTCTCTCTCACACTCTCTCTCACTCTCTCTCACACACACTTTCTCTCACACTCTCTCTCACACACTCACACTCTCTCTCACTCTCTCTCACACACTCACACTCTCTCTCACTCTCTCTCACACACACTCTCTCTCTCTCTCTCACTCTCTCTCACACACACTTTCTCTCACACTCTCTCTCACTCTCTCTCTCACTCTTTCTCTCTCACTTTCTCTCACACTCTCTCTCACACACTCACACTCTCTCTCACTCTCTCTCACACACACTCTCTCTCTCTCTCTCACTCTCTCTCACACACACTTTCTCTCACACTCTCTCTCACTCTCTCTCTCACTCTTTCTCTCTCACTTTCTCTCACACTCTCTCTCACACACTCACACTCTCTCTCACACTCTCTCACACACTCTCACAGCTTACGTTACTGGGTTAGTAATCCTGAGACTTGGCCTAATGATGCGGAGACGTGAGTTGAAATCCCACCATGGCAGCTGGGAAATTTAAATTCAGTTAATTAAATAAATCTGGAATAAAAAGCCAATGGTGACCATGAAACTATCGGATTGTCGTAAAAACCCATCTGGCTCACTAATGTCCTTCAGGGAAGGAAATCTGCCGTCCTTACCCGGTCTGGCCTAAACATGACTTCAGAACCACAGCAATGTGGTTGACTCTTAACTGCCCTGTGAGTTGTAGCAAACCGCTGCACAGAACTTGTAGTGAATGTACTTTGCAGAAGGAACTACATTCTGCAGCCCCTGTATACTGCAGTACCAGTAGTGACCACCCCTGTATATAAGCCTGTGTAGTAACTTTTGCATAGTAGTTCCAGGTTGTCTCCACTCAGTAAAGACCTGTTATAACCAACTCCTGCAGTCCGTGTCTCAATTATACACGGACATAATACTGGCGATGAGCAGATCCGAACTTACCTACAGTCTGCACCACCTCATGGGGATCCATCCCTGAAGCGAAGTTATCAGAGGTCGAGGCCAGAAGGAAGAAAAAATAAATAAATAAACGAACAGAAGAAACGGGCGTCGACCGTGGGCATCCGCCTCTGATTCATCGAAGTTGAAGATTTGCAGGAGAGGCTGTCGAGAGCGGGGCTTGGTTATCCTGTCGATGGTGTGTCAGCTAATCGGGCTGGTGGCAGGTAGTACACTGATCCTTCCTGGGCTGTGGCGGTCTAGAGCTCGATCGGGTGGCTTTTCAACGGGGCCGAGCAGCGTTGTCGGGAAGAGGAGAGAGAGAGAGGGAGGAGCACACAGGGTGCGGCCGGTGCTACGAAGCCGGGCAGCGTACAGACCCGAGAAGAGGGAGGCAAGTGTCCCACAGGGTTGCTCCGATGACGGGGAAATAATAAAAATTAGAAGCGCAGAAAGCCACGAGGAGCTGCAGTTTGCCACGGGAACCACGGAGAGCGGCGTTAGCAGCAGTGCGGGGGGGAAGTGCGCGAAGACCATAGGGCGTCGCCATCAAGGCATAAAACGCCAGCAACAGCGCTAGCAGCAGCGGAGAAGACAGAAGCGCGGGAGGCGCCATCTTAATCCAGCGGGGAAGAAGGCAAAGCGCGGGAGGCGCCATTTTGTGAAATCGGGGAAGAAGGCAAAGCGCGGGAGGCGCCATCTTAGATTTACAAGATGCCGAAGACTGGCAATATCACTGCCTTCGATAATGCAATAGAAGACTGGACCACGTATGTGGAAAGAGTCGAGGTATATTGCGAGGCAAACGAAGTAGCCGATGAGAAAAAGGCATCGGAACTACTAAACTTAATGGGCACAAGAACGTACGGCCTATTGCGGAACCTGATTACTCCAGCCAAACCGAAGGCGAAGAGTTTTAATGAAATTGTTGATATTCTACAGGAACACCTAAATCCTACACCGCTGCTGATAGCAGAAAGATTTAAATTCCACAGGAGAAATCAGCATAAAGATGAGAGCAATGCTGATTACCTTACGGAACTATGCAAGCTATCAAAGCACTGCCAGTTCGGAGCAGGACTGGCAGATACCCTACGGGACAAATTTGTCTGTGGACTCCTCAGTGAAGGAACCCAGAAGAGGTTACTCTCAGAGAAAGAGCTGACGCTAGATAAGGCTTTCAGCGTGGCAGTATCGTATGAAGCAGCAGCAACGGGAGCTGCAGAAATACAGCAAAAGCCACAGGAATACGGCACCCATGAAATGACACGGGGATTTGAAAAATGTTATCGCTGCGGCAGAACAACCCATGGCCAGGAGGACTGCTGGTCCAAGGGCAAAATATGCAGGCAATGCGGAAAGATGGGACACATTGCACGAGTTTGCAGGTCTGGGAAGAAGACTAATGACAACAAAAAGGCTACTAAGGAACAGTACAGGAAAGTACAAAAGATGACAGACAGTAGTTCCGAAGACCAGATGAGCGATAGTGAATCCGGGAACAAGAGACTAAGCTGTCTTAAACTTCACAACGTAATCGCAAAAGAGGATCACCGAACCATTTGGGTCACCCTCACGATAGCAGGGTCCCAAGTCAAAATGGAATTGGATACAGGATCAGCTCTGACCGTCATGAATCGACGAGACTACGAGCGGCTATTCTCACACATACCCTTGAAATAGACATCCATTGTCTTGAAGACGTATACGGGGCAAAAAGTATACCCCAGAGGAAAAATAAGGGTGCCTGTCGAATACAACGGCAAGGAAATACAGAAATTGTATCTGTACATACTGCAAGATGGTGGACCACCGTTATTGAGACGTGAATGGATCAGAAAGATAAGTTCAGACTGGCACTCCATTCAGGCACTGACGGTGGCTGGTAAAAAGGACGACGACATCACTCCTGGATGATTGTCAACAATCTTAGCTAATGCCAAAGAGGTATTTCAACAAGAACTGGGAACTCTTAAAGGTGTAACCGCCTTGATAAAAATAGAAGAGAATGCAATTCCCAAGTTTTTCAAAGCAAGACCGGTACCATATGCAATTCGCCCAGCCGTCGAGGCAGAGCTGGGGAATCTGGAGAATGCAGGTGTGTTATCTAAGGTAGACTGGAGCGAGTGGGCGACACCCATCGTTCCTGTCATGAAGAAAACGTTAAACAATAAGTCTGAGGAGCCAAGAAAGGTTCGCACCTGTGGGGACTTCAAGGTGACGGCGAACCCAGTCCTTCACACAGTACAATATCCTCTTCTGAGGATAGAAGATATTTTCGCCTCTCTATCTGGAGGGAAGCGTTTTACAAAGATTGACCTAGCACAAGCATATTTGGAGATGGAGGTTGAAGAATCCTCTAGGAAATATCTCATGATAAACACTCACAAAGGTCTTTACCAGTATAATCGAATGGTATTCGGAGTAGCATCAGCTCCGGCGATATGGCAAAGAGCGATGGAACAAGTCCTGCAAGGGATTCCGGGGACTCAGTGTTACTTGGACGACATCCTAGTGACAGGTGAAGATGACAGTGAACACCTTGCCAACCTAGAGCAGGTGCTCACTAGACTAAGAGAACATGGGCTACGAGCCAATCGCCCCAAGTGCGAGTTTTTTAAGAAACAGATATCGTATTGTGGCCACGTGATTGATGAAGAGGGGTTACATAAGTCCCATGACAAAATTGAAGCAGTAGTTAAGGCTCCAGCGCCTGAAAATGTGTCGCAACTGAGGTCATTCCTCGGATTGGTGAATTACTACCATAAGTTTTTGCCGAATTTGTCCACAATTCTGCACCCACTGAATGCCCTACTACAAACTGGAGTAGCATGGAAATGGAGCAATGAATGTAAGCGGGCCTTTCAGAAGAGTAAGGACCTAATCACTTCAAGAGAAGTATTGGCTCACTACAACCCATCAATACCGATAAGACTGGCGTGTGATGCGTCTCCCTACGGCATTGGAGCGGTACTGTCACATAAATTCCTTGATGGTTCAGAGAGGCCGATAGCTTTTGCGTCACGCTCGTTAACTTCAGCCGAGTGTAACTATGCCCAGATTGACAGAGAGGCCCTCAGCCTGGTGTGGGGAGTGAAGAAGTTCAATCACTACCTGCACGGTCAGAAATTTACTCTATTAACTGATCATCAACCTCTTGTCTCCATTTTCAACCCTCAGAAGGGCGTACCGATAATGACAGCACAACGGCTACAGAGGTGGTCCCTTTTCCTAGGGGCACACCAATATGACATCGAGTACAAAGGAACTAAACAGCATGGGAATGCTGATGGATTGTCGCGCCTACCGCTGCCGACGATGGAAGAAGCACCTGCAGTGGATCCAGTGGAGATATTCCACTCGACCATAGTCGAATGTCTCCCTGTGACGAATGCAAACATAGAAAAGGAAACACGAAATGACCCGACACTCTCCTGGGTCTATGATTTAACGGTGAAGGGATGGCCAGCACATGGCGAACCACTGCTGCCAGCATTCTCGCCGAGAAGAGAACAGCTGTCAGTGTGCAGAGGAACCTTGATGTGTGGATCCAGAGTAGTAATTCCACCCAAATTGAAGGATAGAGTGCTCAATGAGCTTCATGAGGGTCATCTGGGAGGGGTAAAAATAAAGAACTTAGCCAGAGCATTTGTGTGGTGGCCGGGAATCGATAGAGAAATCGAAGAGATGACCAAGAGCTGTACAGGATGCCAGAAGGTCCAAAACGCCCCACCACAAGCCCCTCTACATCCATGGGAGTGGCCCTCATCTCCATGGCAAAGGGTGCACATTGATTTTGCTGGTCCATTTATGGACTCGATGTTTTTAATTGCGGTGGATGCACATTAAAAGTGGCCAGAGGTAATAAAAATGTCCTCAACCACCACAGAAAAAACTATCACAGTCTTACGAACCATATTCACCAGAAATGGGCTGCATGAGCAGATTTGCTCTGACAATGGACCACAGTTTGTGTCTGAAGAGTTCCGGAGGTTCTTAAAGAACAATGGTGTTAAGCATTACACATCCACCCCATATCATCCAGCCACTAATGGATTGG
The DNA here is from genome assembly GCF_052327205.1 of Somniosus microcephalus. NCBI lineage: Eukaryota > Metazoa > Chordata > Chondrichthyes > Squaliformes > Somniosidae > Somniosus > Somniosus microcephalus. Next base: position 9,992 of record NW_028226357.1, on the reverse strand, counting down.
CTGAGAGGTTCGTTCAAACATTCAAGAAGGCTATCAAGGCAATGTGTAATGAAGACATACCCCTACAACACGAGGTGGATAACTTCTTGTTTGCCTACCGGAATGCGACACATGCGGTTACCAACCAAACTCCAGCCATGATGTTCTTCAATCGAAGACTACGATGCCGCTTGGATTTGGTTAAGCCAAACATCAGAAGAGATGTGGAGAATAGGCAGTTTCAGAATATGAATGAAAGGCCGACCAGGAGTTTTAAGATAGGTCAACCAGTTTTGGCCCGGGACTACCGCACAGAGAAATGGCAGCCAGGAACGATCTGTACATGGCAAGGACCTTTAATGTATACCGTGGACGTTGGAGAGAGCATTGTAAGACGCCATGCTGACCAGATTCTAGAGTAACTGGAAAACGTCAATTCCACACCACGATCCGACACACCTGGTGATGAAACCGAAGTACCCGGCTACCGACCATAGAGCACATATACCAGAAACGCTGTTTACGGAGGTCACGGATCATCATCAAAGACCCTACCCACCCCAGCCACAGTCTGTTCGCCCTCCTGCCATCTGGGAGACGCTACAGATGCATTCGCACCCGAACAACCAGATTTAGGAACAGCTTCTTTCCCAGGGCTGTCATCCTACTGAACTCCACAAATAAACTCTAAAGCCTGCACATCTGCCAATGCACTTTATTATGGTTATGTTTATGTTAATGTATTACAAGCCAAATGAATGTTGAATGTTTAAATGTCTTAATCTAAATGTACACTCTCGGGAGCCATAAGCCTACATTTCGTTGTACTGCACTTGTGCACTAACAATGACAATAAAGTTGATTATTATTATGATTATGATCTACCTCAGAATCGGTGACATTGGAAGCAGACGAACCAAACAACGACGTTGATCCCGAATCAACATTGCCAGAAGAACCTGATACCCCAAAGAGTCGTTATCCAGACAGAATCAGGAAGCCTCCTCAAAGACTGAACTTATAATTGCTTAACTTCAACTAATGTATCTAGCAACTGTAATTGTAAATATGTTATTTAATTATTAATCGAATGTTATGTACTGTTTAGCTAAAAGGGGAGGAATTGTAGTGTATGTACTTTGCAGAAGGAACTATATTCTGCAGCCCCTGTATACTGCAGTACCAGTAGTGACTACCCCTGTATATAAGCCTGTGTAGTAACTTTTGCATAGTAGTTCCAGGTTGTCTCCACTCAGTGAAGACCTGTTATAACCAACTCCTGCAGTCCGTGTCTCAATTATACACGGACATAATAGAAGTATCACCACATGGACTGCAGCGGTACAAGAAGGTGACACAGCCCCAGCTTCTCAAGGACAATTAGGGATGGGCAATAAACGCTGGCCTTGCCAGCGACGCCCACATCACATGAAAGAATATAACAAAAGCACACACACAATGCACACAACACACATGTATGCGAACGGACAAACACACGTGCACACATACACAGACACCCAAGCCCATGCACGTACACAGGCCACCTTGCACTGTGAACATTATATGAGATTGTTGTTTCTCCAGATTCTGACATTGTAGTTCCTGTTTCCGCAGATTATAAGCAAAGGCAAAGTGCTAGAAATGGATAGAATTTTGAAAACGGGATTGACCAAACTTCCGCTCACACTGAGCGTCGCCATGGTGCCAACGTTCCGTCTTGTCCTCTATTATTACATAAATGTCGGAGGCAAAACAGAAATGGTGGCAAATTCAGCGTGGATTGATGTTAAGGATGTTTGTGAAGGAAAGGTATGATCATTCTTCTGTGTTATGAATATTATAAATAATGTGACTGTATCCTTTAATATGCTGTATTGGAACAACCAGCCTTGGTGTGGGGGGGGGGGGGGTAAAAGAACAATTTTACACCACTGCTTGCAGTAAACAATTAGCTTACCAAAAATTGACTTCTGGGACTAATTTTACTCAAAATCTAAAATATCTCTGCAGGTTTTGCAGATGTTACTTGTGTATGCTAATGGTCTGAAGTGAGATTAAGCGACCAGAAAGCTTCAGGTTGAGAGGAGAAAGGCAAATATTGGAGAGAGGGGGGTGAGTGCGTACGAACTGATGAGAAGATCAGACTTGTCTAACTTATTCTGCAATATTAGATTGAGAAGTGATCCACGTGGATAGGCCTGTTTGACTAGTGGAACAATTGGAACTGAACCTTGCCTGCTTTTCAATGTGTTCCCTCGGAACACCGCCGTCACCAGTTGTATCCATACTGATGAAGTCAGGCACCATGCGTGTTTCTGTTTTTCCACAGGTCCCCTCAGATCCTTAACTTCACCGGAATTGTGTTTTTGCATCAACTGACCCGGACAGCAATAGCGGCAGGAAGCAGGGAAACCAGCCGTTAAATTACTCGGTGGTTCTCCTCTAACTCCAGCAGGAGACCGGCGGTTCCTTTTGTGCCGTTTCTTCAGATGTTTTTGCCGAAGTTACGGCGGGGGGAACCGGACCAACCCCCGTGGAATTTCAGGGCGCGGTTTGTTAGAAAAAGTTTGTGCCAGGAGGAGTTTGTTGCCACTGGGAAATGCGCCAAATCGCAAAAGAGACTTATTTAAAGACGTGTTTATTTGCAACACCAGAAGCTCTGATTGGTCCCCTTGGATGACAAGTCCTGATTGCTGATTGGTCCCCCCTGGAAGACAAGACACATCCAGCAGTTTCTCTGGAGTGTGTAATTGGATCCACCCTTCCTATGTAATCATTGACTTTGCAAAGTGTGATTCGAGCCATTCTGACTGCCGACTCCGGACAGAACAGAGTTCGCAGGGAACAGACTGGGCTCACCCTCGCCAGTCCAGACAATCTCCGACCCCCCAAACAAGTTCCTTCCCTCCGCCGCCTAGGTTTCTGACCACCTCCCACCAGCCACAGCCCCGGTTCCTGAATTACTCCCCCAAGTATCTAACATTCTACCCCTGCACAAGTACCTGACCCAGTTCCCCAAACCCGCCCAAATTTATTACCTCCAACCCCCCTGCCCACGTGCCTGACCACCTCCCCCCAACCAACTGACTGACCTCCACCCCTGCCCAAGTAACTGTTCTCCTCCCCCTGCCCAGCGTCTGACCTCCTGCCCCCACTGCCCAAGGGTCTGATCTCCTCCCCCCACCGAGTGTCTGACCTCCTCCCCACCGAGTGTCTGACCTCCTCCCCACCGAGTGTCTGACCTCCTCCCCTCGCACGAGTGTCTGACCTTCTCCCCGCCCGAGTGACTGCCCTCCTCCCCGCCTGAGTGTCTGACATCCTCCCCTCCCAATTGTCTGACCTCCCCCTGACCGATAGTCTGACCTCCCCCGACCAATTGTGTGACCTCCTCCCCCCGCCCGAGTGTCTGACCTCTTCCTCCCGCCCGAGTGTCTGACCTCCTCCCCCCGCCCGAGTGTCTGACCTCCTCCCCCCGCCCGAGTGTCTGACCTCCTCCCCCCGCCCGAGTGTCTGACCTCCTCCCCCCGCCCGAGTGTCTGACCTCCTCACCCTGCCCGAGTGTCTGACCTCCTCCCCCCGCCCGAGTGTCTGACCTCCCCCCGCCCGAGTGTCTGACCTCCTCACCCTGCCCGAGTGTCTGACCTCCTCCCCACGCCCGAGTGTCTGACCTCCCCCCGCCCGAGTGTCTGACCTCCTCCCCCCGCCCGAGTGTCTGACCTCCCCCCGCCCGAGTGTCTGACCTCCTCCCCCCACCCGAGTGTCTGACCTCCCCCCGCCCGAGTATCTGACCTCCTCCCCCCGGCCCAAGTGTCTGACCCCCTCCCCCGCCCGAGTGTCTGACCTCCCCCCGCCCGAGTGTCTGACCTCCTCCCCCCACACAAGTGTCTGACCCCCTCCCCCGCCCGAGTGTCTGACCTCACCCCCCGCCCGAGTGTCTGACCTCCTCACCCTGCCCGAGTGTCTGACCTCCCCCCGCCCGAGTGTCTGACCTCCTCCCCCCACACAAGTGTCTGACCCCCTCCCCCGCCCGAGTGTCTGACCTCACCCCCCGCCCGAGTGTCTGACCTCCTCACCCTGCCCGAGTGTCTGACCTCCTCCCCCCGCCCATGTGTCTGACCTCCTCCCCCCCGCCCGAGTGTCTGACCTCCCCCCGCCCGAGTGTCTGACCTCCTCCCCCACACAAGTGTCTGACCCCCTCCCCCGCCCGAGTGTCTGACCTCACCCCCCGCCCGAGTGTCTGACCTCCTCACCCTGCCCGAGTGTCTGACCTCCTCCCCCCGCCCGAGTGTCTGACCTCCTCCCTCCCGCCCGAGTGTCTGACCTCCTCCCCCCGCCCATGTGTCTGACCTCCTCCTCCCGCCCGAGTGTCTGACCTCCTCCCCCCGCCCGAGTGTCTGACCTCCCCCCGCCCGAGTGTCTGACCTCCCCCCGCCCGAGTGTCTGACCTCCTCCCCCCGCCCGAGTGTCTGACCTCACCCCCCGCCCGAGTGTCTGACCTCCTCCCCCCGCCCGAGTGTCTGACCTCCCCCCGCCCGAGTGTCTGACCTCCCCCCGCCCGAGTGTCTGACCTCCTCCCCCCGCCCGAGTGTCTGACCTCACCCCCCGCCCGAGTGTCTGACCTCCTCCCCGCGCCCGAGTGTCTGACCTCCTCCCCCCGCCCGAGTGTCTGAACTCCTCGCCCCGCCCGAGTGTCTGACCTCCTCCCCCCGCCCGAGTGTCTGACCTTCTCCCCCCGCCCGAGTGTCTGACCTCCTCCCGCCCGAGTGTCTGACCTCCACCCCCCGCCCGAGTGTCTGACCTCCTCCCCCCGCCCGAGTGTCTGACCTCCCCCCGCCCGAGTGTCTGACCTCCTCCCCCCGCCCGAGTGTCTGACCTCACCGCCCGCCCGAGTGTCTGACCTCCTCCCCCGCCCGAGTGTCTGACCTCCTCCCCCGCCCGAGTGTCTGACCTCCTCCCCCGCCCGAGTGTCTGACCTCCCCCCGCCCGAGTGTCTGACCCCCACCCCCCGCCCGAGTGTCTGACCTCCTCCCCCCGCCCGAGTGTCTGACCTCCTCCCCCCGCCCGAGTGTCTGACCTCCCCCCGCCCGAGTGTCTGACCCCCACCCCCCGCCCGAGTGTCTGACCTCTTCCCCCCGCCCGAGTGTCTGACCTCCTCCCCCCGCCCGAGTGTCTGACCTCCCCCCGCCCGATTGTCTGACCTCCTCCCCCCACCCGAGTGTCTGACCTCCTCCTCCCCCGCCCGAGTGTCTGACCTCCTCCCGCCCGAGTGTCTGACCTCCTCCCCCCGCCCGAGTGTCTGACCTCCTCCCCCCGCCCGAGTGTTTGACCTCCTCCCCCCGCCCAAGTGTCTGACCTCCTCCCCCGCCCGAGTGTCTGACCTCCTCCCCCCGCCCGAGTGTCTGACCTCCTCCCCCCGCCCGAGTGTCTGACCTCCTCCCCCCGCCCGAGTGTCTGACCTCCTACCCCCGCCCGAGTGTCTGACCTCCTCCCCCCGCCCGAGTGTCTGACCTCCTCCCCCCGCCCGAGTGTTTGACCTCCTCCCCCCGCCCGAGTGTCTGACCTCCTCCCCCCGCCCAAGTGTCTGACCTCCTTCCCCCGCCCAAGTGTCTGACCTCCTCCCCCCGCCCGAGTGTCTGACCTCCTCCCCCCGCCCGAGTGTCTGACCTCCTCCCCCCGCCCGAGTGTCTGACCTCCCCCCGCCCGAGTGTCTGACCTCCTCCCCCCGCCCGAGTGTCTGACCTCCTCACCCCGCCCGAGTGTCTGACCTCCTCACCCTGCCCGAGTGTCTGACCTCCTCCCCCCGCCCGAGTGTCTGACTTCCTCCCCCCGCCCGAGTGTCTGACCTCCTCCCCCCGCCCGAGTGTCTGACCTCCTCCCCCCGCCCGAGTGTCTGACCTCCTCCCCCACCCGAGTGTCTGACCTCCTCACCCTGCCCGAGTGTCTGACCTCCCCCCGCCCGAGTATCTGACCTCCTCCCCCGCCCGAGTGTCTGACCTCCTCCCCCCGCCCGAGTGTCTGACCTCCTCCCCCCGCCCGAGTGTCTGACCTCCTCCCCCGCCTGAGTGTCTGACCTCCTCCCCCGCCCGAGTGTCTGACCTCCTACCCCCGCCCGAGTGTCTGACCTCGTCCCCGCCCGAGTGTCTGACCTCCTCCCCCCGGCCGAGTCTCTGACCTCCTCCCCCGCCCAAGTGTCTGACCTACTCCCCCCGCCCGAGTGTCTGACCTCCTCCCCGCCCGAGTGTCTGACCTCTTAACCCCGCCCGAGTGTCTGACCTCCTCCCCCCGCCCGAGTGTCTGACCTCCTCCCCCCGCCCGAGTGTCTGACCTCCTCCCCCCGGCCGAGTGTCGGACCACCTCCCCCCGCCCGAGTGTCTGACCTCCTCCCCGCCCGAGTGTCTGACCTCCTCCCCCCGGCCGAGTGTCTGACCTCCTCCCCCGCCCAAGTGTCTGACCTCCTCCCCCCGCCCGAGTGTCTGACCTCCTCCCCCGCCCAAGTGTCTGACCTACTCCCCCCTCGCCGAGTGTCTGACCTCCTCCCAGCCCGAGTGTCTGACCTCCCCCCACCCGAGTGTCTGACCTCCTCCCCCCGCCCGAGTGTCTGACCTCCCCCCGCCCGAGTGTCTGACCTCCTCCCCTCGCCCGAGTGTCTGACCTCCTCCCCCCGCCCGAGTGTCTGGCCTCATCCCCCCTCCCGAGTGTCTGACCTCCCCCCGACCGAGTGTCTGACCTCCTCCCCCCGCCCGAGTGTCTGACCTCCTCCCCCCGCCCGAGTGTCTGACCTCCTCCCCCCGCCCGAGTGTCTGACCTCTTCCCCCCGCCCGAGTGTCTGACCTCCTCCCCCGCCCGAGTGTCTGACCTCCTCCCCCCGCCCGAGTGTCTGGCCTCCTCCCCCCGCCCGAGTGTCTGACCTCCTCCCCCCGCCCGAGTGTCTGACCTCCTCCCCCGCCCGAGTGTCTGACCTCCTCCCCCCGCCCGAGGGTCTGGCCTCCTCCCCCCGCCCGAGTGTCTGACCTCCTCCCCCCGCCCGAGTGTCTGACCTCCTCCCCCACCCCGAGTGTCTGACCTCCTCCCCCCGCCCGAGTGTCTGACCTCCTCCCCCCGCCCGAGTGTCTGACCTCCTCCCCCCGCCCGAGTGTCTGACCTCCTCCCCCCGCCCGAGTGTCTGACCTCCCCCCGCCCGAGTGTCTGACCTCTTCCCCCCGCCCGAGTGTCTGACCTCCTCCCCCCGCCCGAGTGTCTGACCTCCTCCCCCCGCCCGAGTGTCTGACCTCCCCCCGCCCGAGTGTCTGACCTCTTCCCCCCGCCCGAGTGTCTGACCTCCTCCCCCCGCCCATGTGTCTGACCTCCTCCCCCCGCCCGAGTGTCTGACCTCCTCCCCCCACCCGAGTGTCTGACCTCCTCCCCCCGCCCATGTGTCTGACCTCCTCCCCCCGCCCGAGTGTCTGACCTCCTCCCCCCCGCCCGAGTGTCTGACCTCCTCCCCCCACACCAGTGTCTGACCTCCTCCCCCCGCCCGAGTGTCTGACCTCCTCCCCCCGCCCCAGTGTCTGACCTCCTCCCCCCGCCCATGTGTCTGACCGACTCCCCCCTCGCCGAGTGTCTGACCTCTTCCCCCCGCCCGAGTGTCTGACCTCCACCCCCCGCCCGAGTGTCTGACCTCCTCCCCCCGCCCGAGTGTCTGACCTCCTCCCCCCGCCCAAGTGTCTGACCTCCCCCCCCGCCCGAGTGTCTGAACTCCTCCCCCCGCCCAAGTGTCTGACCTTTGCCCCCGCCCGAGTGTCTGACCTCTTCCCCCTGCCCGAGTGTCTGACCTCCTCCCCCCGCCCGAGTGTCTGACCTCCTCCCCCCGCCCAAGTGTCTGACCTCCTCCCCTCGCACGAGTGTCTGACCTTCTCCCCGCCCGAGTGACTGCCCTCCTCCCCGCCTGAGTGTCTGACATCCTCCCCTCCCAATTGTCTGACCTCCCCCTGACCGATAGTCTGACCTCCCCCGACCAATTGTGTGACCTCCTCCCCCCGCCCGAGTGTCTGACCTCTTCCTCCCGCCCGAGTGTCTGACCTCCTCCCCCCGCCCGAGTGTCTGACCTCCTCCCCCCGCCCGAGTGTCTGACCTCCTCCCCCCGCCCGAGTGTCTGACCTCCTCCCCCCGCCCAAGTGTCTGACCTCCCCCCGCCCGAGTGTCTGACCTCTTCCCCCCGCCCGAGTGTCTGACCTCCCCCCGCCCGAGTGTCTGACCTCACCCCCCGCCCGAGTGTCTGACGTCCTCCCCCCGCCCGAGTGTCTGACCTCCTCCCCCCCGCCCGAGTGTCTGACCTCCTCCCCCCGCCCGAGTGTCTGACCTCCTCACCCCTGCCCGAGTGTCTGACCTCCTCCCCCCGCCCGAGTGTCTGACCTCCCCCCGCCCGAGTGCTGACCTCCTCACCCTGCCCGAGTGTCTGACCTCCTCCCCACGCCCGAGTGTCTGACCTCCCCCCGCCCGAGTGTCTGACCTCCTCCCCCCGCCCGAGTGTCTGACCTCCCCCCGCCCGAGTGTCTGACCTCCTCCCCCCGCCCGAGTGTCTGACCTCCTCCCACCGCCCGAGTGTCTGACCTCCTCCCCCCGCCCAAGTGTCTGACCTCCTCCCCCGCCCGAGTGTCTGACCTCCTCCCCCCGCCCGAGTGTCTGACCTCGCCCCGCCCGAGTGTCTGACCTCCTCCCCCCGCCCGAGTGTCTGACCTCCTCCCCCCGCCCGAGTGTCTGACCTCCTCCCCCCGCCCGAGTGTCTGACCTCCTCCCCCCGCCCGAGTGTCTGACCTCCTCCCCCCGCCCGAGTGTCTGACCTCCTCCCCCCGCCCGAGTGTCTGACCTCCTCCCCCCGCCCGAGTGTCTGACCTCACCCCCCGCCCGAGTGTCTGACCTCCTCCCCCCGCCCGAGTGTCTGACCTCCTCCCCCCGCCCGAGTGTCTGACCTCCTCCTCCCGTCCGAGTGTCTGACCTCCTCCCCGCGCCCGAGTGTCTGACCTCCTCCCCCCGCCCGAGTGTCTGAACTCCTCGCCCCGCCCGAGTGTCTGACCTCCTCCCCCCGCCCGAGTGTCTGACCTCCTCCCCCCGCCCGAGTGTCTGACCTCCTCCCGCCCGAGTGTCTGACCTCCTCCCCCCGCCCGAGTGTCTGACCTCCTCCCCCCGCCCGAGTGTCTGACCTCCCCCCGCCCGAGTGTCTGACCTCCTCCCCCCGCCCGAGTGTCTGACCTCACCGCCCGCCCGAGTGTCTGACCTCCTCCCCCCGCCCGAGTGTCTGACCTCCCCCCGCCCGAGTGTCTGACCTCCTCCCCCGCCCGAGTGTCTGACCTCCCCCCGCCCGAGTGTCTGACCTCCTCCCCCCGCCCGAGTGTCTGACCTCATCCCCCCGCCCGAGTGTCTGACCTCCTCCCGCCCGAGTGTCTGACCTCCTCCCCCCGCCCGAGTGTCTGACTTCCTCCCCCCGCCCGAGTGTCTGACCTCCTCCCCCCGCCCGAGTGTCTGACCTCCTACCCCCGCCCGAGTGTCTGACCTCCTCCCCCCGCCCGAGTGTCTGACCTCCTCCCCCACCCGAGTGTCTGACCTCCTTCCCCCGCCCGAGTGTCTGACCTCCCCCCGCCCGAGTATCTGACCTCCTCCCCCGCCCGAGTGTCTGACCTCCTCCCCCCGCCCGAGTGTCTGACCTCCTCCCCCCGCCCGAGTGTCTGACCTCCTCCCCCGCCCGAGTGTCTGACCTCCTCCCCCGCCCGAGTCTCTGACCTCCTACCCCCGCCCGAGTGTCTGACCTCCTCCCCCGCCCAAGTGTCTGACCTCCTCCCCGCCCGAGTGTCTGACCTCCTCCCCCCGGCCGAGTGTCTGACCTCCTCCCCCGCCCAAGTGTCTGACCTCCTCCCCCCGCCCGAGTGTCTGACCTCCTCCCCCGCCCAAGTGTCTGACCTACTCCCCCCTCGCCGAGTGTCTGACCTCCTCCCAGCCCGAGTGTCTGACCTCCCCCCGCCCGAGTGTCTGACCTCCTC